>NC_088927.1:32085000-32277500 GCF_038396675.1 Hydra vulgaris
TGAAAAATATTAAACTGAATATTAGAAATAGATTTTTTTAAATTAAATTAACAAACACATCAGTGCATCTAAAAAAAATATCTTACTTTGTCTTTTTTTTTTATGCATGTGTTGGAGATGTTTAAAATTCATTTTTAATATTTTATGATATTAAAAAATATGGATTTCTTAACATGGAGTTGTGTTAAATATTTTTTGTTTTTGTTTCTTAATTTTCATATTAAACATTAGTGATTAAATGAGTTTGTTAATAAGTGATAATATTATTGTCTCAATCAAAACTTTTTACTGACAAGGTTCTATATATAGACAAATATAGTTTTAAGACTTATACTCTATCTTATGACATATCTTTAACATTTTGACTTAAAACAACCCCAGCCTTGGTGCTCTTGGTTGAGTAAAGGCTAGAGATGGTGTCTCGATAAAAATGCTCATCTTGGGCAGATGTTAAATGCATCCGGCTACTGTGTTGTAGAAGGCCTCCTAGACAAAGATTTAAGGGGTAAACAGATTCTATCTGTTGACCAGCCTCACACCCCTTTTTCATCTATTAGACTGGCGCAGATGTATTTTTAATACATTGTTTCCAGTTTAGGGTGTTGAATGCTGGATCTTCTTGACTCAATGCATGGGTTTTGCTTGTGCCTCTGTTTTTATGACTAGGCAACTCATTCTATTATCTCCTAATGAGGGTACAGCTCTAAAACTCAGTTATATGGATCTGAGGCTGGCTGGTAGTCAGGTTTCCCAAACTCTGTGGTAGCTCTCAGAGAGGCTGATTCAATCAACAGCTGAAAAATATCAGAGTATTAACAGTGCCATGTTGCACATGGATGGTGTCCCTGTTTGTACTTTTGTTGTGCATTGCAGAGGCCACATTTGAAGCCCTTTGTTGCGGCTTAGGGTTTATTAATAGTAATGAGGCAATTGCTTGGGCTATTAAACAGTGTACTGAGTACTATCTATGCTTTGAGTCAAGTTAGTCAATCAAATTTAAAAATGAATAAAGTACCAAAAACTATAAAACACAAAAAAACATCATCATCACCAAGTTCTCTAAACCTATCATTCACTAATATTCGTGGTCTTCGAAGTAACTTTTCTTCTGTTGAGTCTTATGTCTTGCAAAGTTCACCAGACCTTCTTGCTCTTTGTGAGACTAATTGGAATTCAGCTGTCTCATCTTCCGATCTTAGTGTTGATGGTTATCTTTCTTTAATTTGTAAAAACTCCAATAGTCACATGCTTGGCCTGGGCATTTACATTCGCAAGAATTCACCCATTTGTTGTGAAACTAGGTTTAAATCCACAGACTATTCTTTTATGTGCTTTCATTTAGCACAATTTCACTCTATTGCCTTTCTATTTGTTCTATACCTCTCTCCTTCATCTCAAGACTGCACTCTTTTTGATGTTATTTCTGATCATATTGACCAAGCCCTCTCTCTTTATCCATCAGCCAATATAGTTGTTGTCGGTGACTTTAATGCTCACCACTTTGAATGGCTTGGCTCTAGTGTCAGTAACTCTGCAGGCATTGAAGCCCACAACTTTTGCCTTTCACAATCCCTAACTCAAATAGTCAACTTTTCAACTCGCTTTCCAGACAACCCGAATCATTTACATTCTCTACTCGACTTATGACTTGTTTCTGATCCTAGTCAGTGCTTAGTTTCTCCACATTCACCCTTAGGTGTTTCTTATCACAGTTTGATCTCTCTAAAACTAATATCTCATTCTTCTTCATCACCTGAATCTCCCTATTATTGTACCTCTTACAACTACAGTAAAGCTGACTGGGATTCTTTGCATGACTTTCTTCATGATGGCCCTTGGGTAGAAATCTTTTGTCTTCCTGTCGACAAATGTGCTTCTTACATAACTTCATTGATTAAGGCTGGCATGGAATCTTTTGTTCCCTCTTGATGATTTCAGGTCAAGCCTCACTCTTCTCCATGGTTTTCCTCGCACTGTGCTGCTGCGATTGCTAATCGAAACGGTCACTTCCATATTTATCAGCAAAACAATTCTCCAGAAAACAGAAGTCTGTTTATTATTGCTAGAAACCATTGTAAAAAGGTTTTGTCTAAAGCCAAAGCCCGCTATTCTCAGGTCATGAAATCTCATCTCAAAAATTAGGCTCACGTGACTTCTGGAGAATCATTAATAGTATTAATAATAAGGGCAAATCTTTAATTCCACCTCTCTTGTATGGTTCAGACTTTGTCACCTCACCTAATGACAAAGCTGAATTGTTTGCTAAAAACTTTTCATCAATATCATCTCTTGATTCCACTAGTTACGTTCTACCTGATACTGCCAACAAACAGGTTGATCCATTGCTTGACATTTGTATCACTCCAGCTTCTAAAGTGATTTCCTGCCTAGACTCTTCTACAGCTTGTGGCCCGGACAACATACCTGTTATTGTCTTGCAGAAGTGTTCTCCAGAGCTGTCATCTATACTCTCAAAACTATTCAACCAGTGCTTATCAGTCTTGTTTTCCAGCTTGCTGGAAAGCGGCATCTGTTATCTTCAAAAATTCTGGAGAGCAATCTGATTCGTCTAACTACCGTCCCATTAGTTTTCTTCCTATCATAAGCAAGGTTTTTGAATCTTTAATTAACAAACACTTAATTTCTTATCTTGAATCTAATGACTTACTTTCTGACCATCAATATGGATTTCAATATTCTCGTTCTACAGCTGATTTGCTAACAGTAATAACAGATAGGTTTTATCATGCATTAGATAAAGGTAAAGAGGTTAAGGCCATCACTCTTGACATTTCAAAAGCTTTTGATAAAGTTTGGCATGCTGGTCTTCTCCATAAGCTTTTTTCTTATGGTGTATCTGGCAACATCTTTAAGATTATTGAATCCTTCTTTTTCAATCGTAGTATAAAAGTTGTCCTCGATGGACAGCACTCTTCTTCTTATTCTGTATCTTCAGGGGTTCCTCAAGGTTCTATCCTTGGCCCTACAATCTTCTTAATTTACATTAATGATCTTCCAGATATTCTCATATCCAAGGTGGCATTGTTTGCTGATGATACTACCATTTACTCTTGTTGTGATAAGAAGCCAACACTCTCTGGTTGCTTGGAGTGGGCATTGAAAAGGATCTTACTTCTGCTACAGCATGGGGCTCACAGTGGCTGGTGACTTCAATTTAGATAAAACTCAATTTTTTTCAGCCAATCATTATTGCAATAATTTAGATCTTCCTATATTTATGAACGGTGATGTACTCAATGAGTCATCTACTCTTCATCTTCTAGCATTAACTCTTACTTCCAATCTTTCTTGGAAACCATATATCAAATCAGTTGCAAAACTAGCATCTGTAAGGTTGCATCTCTTTATCGAGCTCGCCACTTTCTTACTTCGGATTCTATTATCTATCTCTATAAATCTCAAATCCGACCTTGTATGGAATACTGTTGCCATATCTGGTGCGGATCTTCTAACGATGCCCTTTCTCTTTTAGACAAGGTGCAAAAACGCATTGTAAACATAGTTGGACCTGCTCTTGCAGCCAACCTCCTACCATTATCACATCGTCATAATGTTGCTGCTCTTTCTCTTTTTTACAAATACTATAATGGGCACCGCTCTAAAGAGCTAGCGTTTCTTTTGCCATCTACTAAAATTCATTCTCGTATTACTCGTCATTCAATTAAGTCTCATCCTTTTTCTGTGGCTGTTCCTAAGTGCTCCAAAAACGCTTATTCATCTAGTTTTTTTCCTCGAACATGGGCTCTTTGGAATTCGCTTCCTTCATCTTGTTTTCCTGATTCATATAATTTGCAATCCTTTAAGTTGCCTGTCAATCGTTATCTTGCACTACAATCTTCATCTTTTCTCTTTCAGTAACTTCCAACTTTAATTAGTGGCTGCTTGCAGCCTTGTTGGAAACGAAGATGTTTAAAAAAAAAACATTCTTAGTTGGTATGGTTACTAAATGAAAAAAGACATTTTTCACAATAGTAAACACAGCGTAAACACAAAGACCTTCAAAAAGGTCAAGGTATCATTGATATCCCTTGTTCTTTTTCTGGTCAAATGGAATAAGTCTTCTATCATTCAAGTTTGTCAGAAAGTTGTGCTGTGAACCACATTAAATTGGCTTTACCAAAGTCATGAAAAGCAGATTACATCATTAAACAGTTACCAAGAGAAATTAAGATCTCTTTACCAAAGATAAAAAAAATGCATCCGTTTATCTTCTAGTATATTCAACCATGTACTAGAGTTCTACAACCGTGAAAAAATATCTGTGATAATTTTACACAGTTAATATATCTAAAATTCTATTAATAACGGGTCCGCCATCTAACTTTTTTTTTTTCAACTATTTCGTGCTTATTTCATGAATGGTAACACTTAGCTCATGTCTGATTTGACAGATAATAAGTTTTATCCTTCCGCTGAACGAATATGGTTGTTTATACGCTTGAACAACGCTGGGAAATATTGCGACATTACTCTGAAAATCATGGTAATGTTGCAGAATGTGTGCGAAAATTGCATACGGATTTTGAAAGAAGAGAAGCACCGTCAGCTCCGTATGTTCGTTATCTTGTGAAAAAAGTGAAAGAAACTGGCATCCTCATCGATAAACCAAAGCGTGAAAAGCCAAAAACAGTGCGTATACCCGAGAATATTGCTGCTGTGGCAGTAAGTGTGCGTGAAGCGCCATCAACATCAATTCACCATCGTTCTCAACAATTGAACATTTCGGAGACATCATTGAGACGAATTTTGCATAAAGACCTTGGTATGACGCCATACAAAGTCCAATTGGTTCAGGAGTTGAAGCCAACTGACCATCCAATGCGTTTTCGCTTCGCTAAGTGGGCCTGCGATCGACTTAGAGAAGATGCCGATTTTGCCAAAAAAATCATCTTTTCAGATGAAGCTCATTTTGATCTTGGCGGGTATGTAAACAAGCAAAATTGTCGCATTTGGGGCACAGAAAACCCGCACACATACATTGAAAAGCCGATGCACCCAAAACGAGTCACTGTTTGGTGCGGATTTTGGTCCAGAGGCATAAATAGGCCATTTTTCTTCGAAAATGAGCAAGGAGTGGCCGTTACAATCAATGGCAATCGTTATCGGGCCATGTTGACCGAATTTTTGTCCACAAAAATTGAAGAGGAGGATATTGGCAACATTTGGTTTCAACAGGACGGCGCTACGTGCCACAAAGCCGAAGCTACACTCGATGTTTTGCGCCCTGTTTTTGAAGATCGCTTTATCAGCCGCAGAGCTGATGTTGTTTGGCCACCTCGGAGCTGCGATTTGACACCGTTGGACTATTATTTGTGGGGTGCCCTCAAAGATAAGTGTTACGCCGACAAGCCAGAGACAATTGACGCTTTAAAGGACAATATTCGTGAAGCCATTGATGAAATACAGCTGCACACAATCGATAATGTGCTTAAAAATTGGACCGATCATGTAGGCTACTGCATGGCCGGCCGAGGCAGCCATTTGAATGAAATTATTTTCATTATTAACCGGAAGGATTGTACTTTCAAATAAAAAAAGACATTTGAGAAAATATTCAGTAGTTTTTTTTATAGCATTTTCAAAAAAAAAAAAAGTTATTTGGCGGACCCGTTATATGCAACGCTTTATTCTCAAACCTTAATTTTGAACTTTATAGCACAAACTGGATAAACAAATGGATTCTTTGCAGCCCTCTCACTCCTAATTGCCTCTTACTGCCATGTAGTTCTAGTGTAATCTGTCTTAACAACCGAATGTCCTATGCAACATATGCAGCATTTTTGAAAATGCTACCTCAATTTCGGATTCACCATTTAATTGAATATTAACAAGCGCCTGTTTATCTCCACCAAATAGTTATATTATGGATGGTGAAATATTAATACACTTTGATTTAAGTCAAAACTATAGCTGTATTCATCAAGAAAATGTTCAAAGCAGGCCTTCTTTTAAATAACAATATAATAACCGAAATATAATAAATTTCCGCGAAACGTGATCATTAAAAAAAATAACTCAATTAACAAAAAACAATGAAGAAATGCTATATTGGAATTTTTATTTTCTTAAAATATTTTTTTTTATTATTAAATAATTAAATTAAATATTAAATTTTTAAAAAGGTTTAATATAAACTTTTTTTTTCTTTTCAACATTAATATAAATGCATTAAAAAATAAATTTATTATTTAAAATATTAAAATAATAATTTTTTTATTTTATTATTATTATTATATCTTAACTTTTAATTTCCGATTCGTTACTAAAAAACATTTTTTATTTTTAAAAAGTAAGCAAGTAAAAAATTAACATTTTATTTATTTACTTTTACCAGCAATTTGTATTTGCTAACAGCAAGTTTTGTACGTTCAAAACGTATATATTGTGCAAATTTCAGCCTCAGAATTTGTCTACAATTTTTAGTAAAAAAAAAAAAAAAAATAGTATAGGACAGAATGACAAAAAATATTGCGATGAAAATGAGCTTTTTTTTTTTCAAGAAAAATTAACATTAAAACATTGAACAATATTTATTATTATTTTAAAACAAAATTGACAGTTAAGTTCTACTTAAGCATAAACTTTAATTTTATTATCTATATAAACTTATATATATATATATATATATATATATATATATATATATATATATATATATATATATATATATATATATATATATATATATATATATATATATATATATATACCAATGTTCTTAAAAGAACAGAGCAATTATAAATTAGTAGAAAATCACCTGACAAAAATTTTTTTTCATTTTACACTGTGTTTCATCAATAAAGACTCACCAGAAATGAATGATTGATCAAATCAATAAAACTTTAACTTATACCAAAAATTAAATTACAGGAAGTCGCAAATGTTTTAACTACAGTAAATTTTCACACATTTGTCAAATTTGCTGACACTATTATAAAAAGAATTCTTTGAAAATGATTACTTATGCAATTTATTTTTATAGTTTTTTAGGAGAAACTTATTTTTGTGCCTGCATTAAGAAATTAATTCCAATTTTTTGCTTAATAAACATTCTTGGTTTGCATGTGCAATTATTTCAAATTTTTCTTGTAGGCAAAACAAACATTTTTGGAAATATTGTTATATAGGTGCTGTTTTAAGGATGGACCCATTCAGTATAAAATCATCAATATTTCTATCTTTTAATTCCCATATATATTTTGACAACATGGTGTCTTTTGATTACTTTTTATTTTTAAAAGATAGTTTATGATTGGCAAAACATTTTATCCGTATTAGGCTCCTTATTAACAAGCACTCTTAATTGTATTTTAACATTCTGTGTAAATATGGATACTAATAATTTCACTTACTCATTGAAAAATATACCTATACTAGATAAAAAAAAGTTATACTATTTCTTTGATTGAAAAAGTTGAGCATTTTATTAAAAGAATTCGTCGCAAAGCCCATTTGTTTTAAAAATCAAATACAAACACAGATGATGTATTTATTAATAACCAAGATAATGATAATTATGGATTGAAAACAAAAAAACCCAAAAAAACCCACCATTTAAAACAATTATCCACCTTTTATTCCTGATTTGGAAAATTTTGAAAATGACCTATTACGTTTAATTAAAACAATAAAGTTTTGCCCTATTAAAAACAAATTTCAAACAGTATTAAAGTTAGATGTTAAAAAAAATAAATCAAACCCTAATATTTTGGTTTTTGCTGATAAAACAAATAACATTTACCAACTCATAACAGAAAACTATGAAAAAATTTTATGCGACAATATTACTAGTTCTTATGAGAAAGCCCCTAAAAATTTGGAAAATGCAATTAATTTAGAAGCGCAAAGTATTGCTAAAAAAAGAAACCTTGATAACAGAATTGAACCAACTGCTTCTGTCCAAGCTTTCGTAACACTTAAAGACCATAAACCAAAATTTCAAAACAAACTTCCTTGTAGGTTATTGGTTCCTTCAAAAAGTGAGATTGGACATGTAAGCAAAATTAAATGGGACAAAATTAATAATATTCTTAGAAATAATTTAAATATGCAACAATGGAAAAATACCACTGATGTTATAAATTGTTTCTCCATAATTGAAAATAAAAATGACTGCACATTTATTCAATTTGATAATAATGATTTTTACCCCCTCAATAGCTGCAGATCTTTTAGATAAAACAATTCAATTTGCAAAAACCCACACAGTTATTCCTGAAGAAACAATCCATATTATAAAATATTGTAGAAAAACCTTACTTTATTTTAATAAGGAATGACTGCTTTGATGTAACAATGGACAGTTATGACGGAGCAGAGATTTGTGAATTTGTTGGACAATACATTTTAGATTTATTAAGTAAAATAACCAATATAATTGATTCAGGCCTTTATCGTGACAATGGTTTAATAGTAATGCATAAAAAATCTGGTCCACAGCTCAACAAAATTAGAAAAGATATAAAAATTTTTTTAAATATTGGCTTTTAAATCGAAATAAACATAAATTTAAAAATTGTGAACTTTCTTGATGTCACATTTAACCTCTCTGAAAATTCATATAAGCTTTTCAAAAAACCAAACAATGAATTATTATGGATGATTTGAGTTAATATATTAATATTAACTCAAATCATCCACCCCAAATTCTAAAACAAATCCTGATTTCAATCAATAACAGGCTAAACCAAAACTCCTCTAATGAAAATGCATTCAATTCCTCTAAACGAATATTTGAAGATGCCCTTAAAAAAAGTGGTTTTGAAAATTTTGAACTAAAATTTGACCCTAAATAAAAAAGAATACAAAAAAGCGAAATAGAACTAGAAATATAATTTGGTTTAACCCCCCATATTGCAAGAATGTTTCCACTAACATAGAAAAAGTGTTTTTAAAATTGGTCGATAAGCATTTCCCGCCCTCTAATAAATTACATTAAATTTTTAATCGAAATACAATTAAAGTTAGCTTCAGTTGCACAAAAAATATGGCAAAAAATTATAAAGGTCACAATAATGCTTTGTTAAACAAAAAAGAAATCCTAAATGAAAAAACTACAGAAAATTGTAATTGTAAACAAAAAAATAATTGTCCAATGAGTGGAAGTTGTTTATCAAAAAATGTGGTATATAAATGTGTTGTTACCTCTAAGAATGTACCGATAAACAATATATTGGCATAACAGCAGGTGAATGGATAAAACGTTTTGCCAATCATAAACTATCTTTTAAAAATAAAAAGTATTCAAAAGACACCATGCTGTCAAAATATATATGGGAATTAAAAGAAAAATAAATATTGATGATTTAAAACTGAATTGGTCCATCCTTAAAACAGCGCCTGCATATAAACAATATTTCTAAAAAAATGTATAATTTGCCTACAAGAAAAAGTTGAAATAATAACATATGCAAACCAAGAATGTTTATTAAGCAAAAAATTAGATTTAATTTCCTAATGCAGGCACGAAAATAAGTCTCTCCTTAAAAACTGTAAAAATAAATGAGCTCAAATAATAGTTACATTTAGTCCCCTTTAAAAAAATATTTTTCTAAAAAGGATAAGTAATCATTTCCAAAGAATTCTTTTTATAATAGTGTCAGCGAATTCCACAAATGAGTGAAAATTTACAGTAGTTAAGACATTTACGACTACCTGTAATTTAATTTTTAGTATAAATTAAATTTTTAATGATTTGATCATTCATTTCTGGTGAGTCTTTATTGATGAAACACAGTGTAAAATGAGAAAAAATTTTTGTCAAGTGATTTTCTACTAATTTATATATATATATATATATATATATATATATATATATATATATATATATATATATATATATATATATATATATATATATATATATATATATATATATATATATATATATATATATATATATATATATATATATATATATATAGTGAAAACTAAATAATTATTAATATATATTTCAATTACATTACTTAAAGTTTCACGCAATAGTGATCATCAGATGTAACAACAACAAAAAAAAGTAACAACAAAAATTATATACAAAAAAATGCTATGGAAGGTCCGCTTTGATGACATTAAAGTTTTTAATAAGAAATTTATTTTCATGGTGGCATTTTGATGCAAGCTTGGTTCGTTTGTTGAGCAAATTTAATGGTGATGTGATAATGTGGTATTTTTCTGTCAAGCATAAATTACAAAATTTACCACAAGATTTGAATGGCTCCGCTTGATTGAGAATATTCCATTTTAATATAGGTTCTAAAGCTTTATTTTTGCATTCCCACACAAATTTTGAAAGTTCAGTGGAGTTGGCCTTACTTTCATAAACAAAGGAGTTTTTATGTTTATACCATCCGTCATTGAAGGTTTTCTCAGTAAAAACAAATATATTTATAACTCTTTTTAACACATTGTAAAAGTAACTCTATTAAATGAAATTAGTTGTCTTAAAATTTGTTTCCCCAAAATAAATGTGACAAAAGTATGAAACATCTGATTTTTATTATGAAATATAATGTTTTGTCAATAACTATTTATTAAAATTGCAAGATTTCACTAAGAACCTTGTAAAATTCTTTTCTATTTGTTCGTTTTGAAGGAGGAATTTTAGATTTTAAAATTGCCCATAAATTTTCAATAGGGTTAAGGTCCAAAATCAGCCATTTTTAATGGCTTTTAAAAATAATTGCTAAGACGGGTTTTTTTCGGGACTTCTGATTCTGGGTCTTCATGTACCCAATGTATTGGATCAATAAATTTCATACTTCTAAAAAGTATAAATTCTCTTGAGTAGTCTTTAAATCTACTTGACAATAACAAAGACAATTTCGAAAAAATATTTTTTCAACTTGACGAATTTCCTTAATTGATTCATCATAAACAAAACTATACATTTCTAATACTACATTGACATACGTACGATTTTTAATGTACCTTCATTTATTGCCAGCCTTAGCAAATAAACATTCTACAGCATTTTTATCAGTGACCATGTAGCGGTTTATAAAACTCTCAATAATTTCATCATATTTTCCTATCGCTTAAACTTTGTCTTCTATCTCCAATAGTGTTTAATTTATAACTGTTGGAATTTCATAAGCTAATAACTCATTAGTTTCAAATATTTTTGAGACTGGAACAATTACATCTAAGCAGTTTAGGTACAAACCAACTTTGCAAAGGAAGGTAAGGTACGATGATTTTAATAACCCCTTAACTTTTGCAACAGTTTTAACATTTGTCTGCTCGCTTGTATAACTTTGGTAAGCCATAATAAAAGCTGGCCATGTTTTTAACAGACTGCAAACTTCTTTCCTCCTATGTCCGACAAACCTTGTTCCTGTAAATTTTGGTAAATTATAGTGTGTTATACCAAGGCATTTTGAGGCTGCTTCAACTTCCGCTTTTAATTTACCAGAGTTCCTTAATAGATAGTAGTTAGCGATACAAAATTCGCCAATTTTTGTAAAATCAGGGATTTCTTTAAATCCATCTTTTACTGCCAATTCAACCCTATGATTAAATCAATGGATTTTTATCAAACATGGGCGATTCTGCTGTAATTGTGTCAGTACACCATTATGAACACCAAAATTTACATATGCACCATCTGCAGTTGCGCATATCACTTTGTTAGTATAATGTTCAAAACTTATTTTAAATAATGATGCATCTCATTCAAATATGCTATTTATACCATTATTTACTGAGTTTGAGTCACTGTCACCAAAGAGTGACATGTCCAGCAACTATGTGACCATGTAAATCGGTATACTATTTCTTTCTGTTCGAACTAAAACCAGTTCTTTTTCTTTGCCCATTTTTCTTGCTTGACTACCGTCACTAAGAATGGAAAAAAAGTTGCACCGTCTAAGGTTTTCAACACATTTTTCACGAACGGAGTCAGCACAACATTTAATCATTTCTCAGCCAGTATGATTATTCTTATTTCATATAATAAAGCTTGTGTCAGTTATTTTTGCACACTTCACCTTATTTAAATAAAGATGTTAAACACATCCATTAAAAAATAGAACTTGTAAGCATATACAGGTAGAAAAATAAAACAAATATCTAATGTATGTCTTCATTAGGAAATTTCCTTAATGATGCATTAGAAGTGTTAAGTGGAAATTATACTCTATTCTTTATTTATCTACATTTAATAAATTTAAGTTTTCTTAACAATTTTATTGTCTCGCTTGTTGAAGATATCATCATCAACAACGGAAGGCCAATTAAATGTTGAGAATAACAGTTAATTGTCTGCATCCTTTTTTACTACTTTCCAAAAATAAAAAATTATAAAAATGCATTTTCCAAAAATTTAATAATATTTGAGGTAATACAAAACTTTAACAATAAATATCTTCTACTAAAAAAATAAAACGGGTAAAGATCGGTTTGAGTACTAACTTTATTGGAAAGTCTGAATATTACACACACCTTTAACATATTAAAAATTAAAAGATTAATTTAAACAACTATTTAATTTTTTTTTTTGTTTAAGTTTTAAGGACATTTCTGTCCACTTATTGAATAGCGCATAATCCGTTAATTATGTAAAACTGCTGTTAAAAATAAATAAATGTTTTACATAAAGTATGACATTGCAAGACATACTTTATGAAAAACATTTGAGTTGCAAGACATAGTGCTAACTTTATTGGAAAGTCTGGATATTACATATATCTTTAACATATTAAAAATTAAAAGATTAATTTAAACAACTTTTTAATTTTTTTTTTTAAGTTTTAAGGACATTTCTGTCCACTTTTTTGAATAGCGTATAATCCATTAGTTATGTAAAGCTGTTGTTAAAAATAAATGTTTTACATAAAGTATGACATTGCAAGACCTTATTTTTATTATATATTTTGTTTTGTCTTGCTTCAAGCTTGTTTGCGTTCAAAATTTACACTTTTCAAGCAAAACAATCTATCTTTACCATAAAACAAATTAATTATAAAAATAACATAAACAGTGATAATATAAAATATAACTTTTTTGTTTATCATTATTCACTTATTTTTACTGTTCAATAAAAAAAAATTTTATTGGTATAAAAACTTGTATAAACAAATATACTTGTGCTCACAATATGATAAATAAAAAATTATCGCAACATTTAACTATAAATATTTCTTTTATGGTTTTTTTTAAGTTTTATTTAGTAACTTTTTACACAAAGCAAAAATTGAATAAACTTGTTTTTTGTTACTAGTAACACAAAACAATTTTATTAATCATTTTTATCAAATTTATCATTATTTATCAAAATATATAGTATACTCTATATTTTAATAAAAAGGCTTAATAAAGTTTAGTTTTTTCATTAGTTAATAGCGCTTATATTCAACATAACTGTTGGATATAAGCGCTATTCAAACTTTTTTACATAATCGCCAAAGCGGTTTTTTATAAAATTACTTCTTTTATCTTACCACTTAATAGACCAATTTAAAAGTTAAAAAAATATCGCTTCGTGGAAATCGCTCTAGGCGTACGTAATTCGTTCGTAAATTGCCGGCGGCTTAACGCTTTAAAACAAGGAATGCAAAGTGCTTATTGGAGACAATCTCAAAGAACAAGTTTCACTGTTTATGGTAAGTATTTAAAAAATATGGCTGCTTAACAGATAAAAATGATCACAGCAAAACATGTGTCAGTGTTTTCCTTTAACTAACTTTAAAGGTATTTTTCTTAAACAGTTCCATTTTTATATCTTTTATTTTTATATTTGAGGGAAAACATTTGTAATATATTTTTTAAAGGCTTACGCAACCAATTTAATTATACACAAAGTAACATTTTGGAGTGATGCTCCATCTTCTCAATTTAAAAACTGCTTTATGGTAAAATTCCAAAAGGGTAATTCCATGTTAAATCAGCAGGCTCATGTCACCCCATGTTTTGGATTTTACTAATTTTTTTATATATTATAGGGTTTATGAAAATTAAGAAAATCTGAAATTTGGAACCTCCAACCCCTTACGGTTCTTGAGATATTAAGGATTTAATTTTCTTATTTATGCTGACTCAGCAGTTTTAGCAAAATACTTTATTGTTGTTAAATATCAATATTTTATGAACCAAATGAGGTATCATCCTGAAATTTTGTACATAGACAATCTTCCACATGACGGATACAAATTTCAAATTGAAAATTTTTTTGACCACCATAATTACTTGTAAATTAGATAATAAAGGCATATATTTTGGGGTATTTCAGCGGTCAAAATGGTGATGTCACCTTGATCTTTTTTTTTAAGGCATTTTATAACTTATCAAATATCACTATTAATAAAAAATATATTACTGCATTTTTCAACTTTTTTAAATGCAGCCTTTTAAGTAAATCTTAATTTTGTAGCCAAATTGTGCCAATTACACATACTCACATAGTTACGAAAAATAACATACAAATATAAAAATAATAATGCATTAGAAATTTTTCTAAAAAAAAACCATTCAGCATCAATATCAAAGTCTTCTTTGTGATGGCAAAGATTAATAAAAGTTCTTAAAGTTTTTAAATTGTGCTGCACATCCATCAGTGAAGTTTTAATACTATTAATTTGTAGAATTTTTGCTCTAATGTAACTGATAATGAGCTGTTGTATTTTATATACAAAGTATACATCATGCTCAACTTCATCAGAAAGAAAGCAAAATGACTTAGATATCAGTTTACCATTTGATTTATAGTATATAATAATAGGATAAAGTGTACATTTTGATTTACTCCAGTGGTAACTTTGCGCCTCATCCTAAACAATAAATTGAAAGTTCTCTGCAAAGTCACCCAATATTATACACTAATTGTGATTTAAAAACTCTTTACAGTCTTTGAGGTACTTGGCCTGACTTTTAGCTATAAATGAATAAGATGTATGTTTATCTATTTTATTGCATATAAGGTCAATAACATCTTTAATATTGTTTTTTTGATTGATCATTGTTTTTCTATCAGTACCTTCCCATTGATTAATTGGTATTTCTTTATCATTTTTGTCAAATTTTGCTGTTAAGAATCTTTTTAAAGCAGTAATACCAGGACATAATAAACATCGATGTAACATGCACTCTAGATTATCCCGATTGCAAACAATCATTCCCATTAAATCTCTATAGTCTTTGTCAATTTTAAGAGCATCAGTTAACAACTTAACATTCTGATGATAGATAAAGACACAAACACTGTGAGTGCTAGACGAGTTTGTGGTTACACACCATCTTGGGCAAAGGCTGAAAAACTTTGAAAATTCAACCTTTAAATTAGAGTGTTCAGATTTAAATGTTACATGAAGTTTTTTTAAATCAATCAAAATACTCCCATCATCAAATATTAGTTTTTTTTCTAAGTGTTGCCTGTACCTTATACTGACAAAATCTTTTTTTTCCAGGCATCATTTGTGTGTACTCATCCCTTTGATAAAAGCTATGAACTAGATCAATGGTTTCATGGGAAAGCGACTTTCCCTTTTTTTGAAGATGGTTTATACAAAACTTCATGTTTTTTTTAGCTTTTCTAGCCTTTTGTATAAGGTAACCTTATGTACCCTTATGTAATAACTAGTGCATAATTTCCACCCAGGTACAACAGGAACATCTTGTGTTTTAAGAGTTATTGCTATTGATAGCGATATCTTCACATTTCCTATAAAAAAAAAAAAAGAAACAATCATTTCTAAAAACTAATATCAACTAAGCATCATTGTAAAGAACATATTAGTATATTTAATAATTTATAAAACAATTAAATTTTAAATTTATAAAAATATTTGAATTTTCTTCTTAAAAAAACCTTTTGTTTGTCTTATCATTTTTTTAGTTTATTTAATTAATATTTAAATCATTCAAATCATGAAAATAATATTAAAATTGTCTTTTATGTTTTTCTTTCGATTTCCATGTTTTTTAAATAGATTACAGCATTTCTGAAATTTTCTTTCAAATGCAACTCCAAAGTGTTCTCTATGATAATAGCAAACTGTTGTAAACAATTTTGCACAATCAATTAAACCAGCTCTCCATAATAACTTGTATTTTTTGTCACTTGAAAATGTTTATAGGTCTAAAAGACTTTGTCTTTTTGTTAAACCATGCTTGTGACAGTCAACATTACATTCTATTCCAATAAAACACTTTTACATATTTTTCAACTTGTAAATTTATTCAAAAAATCTAGATTTCAAATATTTTACAAAATAAATATTTTTTAGAAAATACCATTAACATTATTTAGTTTTTGGTAAATTATTTATACATTTTATTATAATATCCATATAATTGGATGTGCCATATTATATGACTTCCTCTTATACATGATTAAAGGGTAATTAATTTTTATTTTATTTACAGATCAAATAGTAATTATTTAACATTTAATAATTAGTTAAGTAAATATAAAAAATCTGCAAAGTAACAGGAAACTAATATTTACAACATGAAATCAGAAGCAATAATATAATAATGAGGAAATAAAAGGTTTTATCTATAAAAGATAAAATTTTTTATAAATGCATTTGGATTACAGCCTATACTTAAAAAAATGTTGGTCTTTTACAAAAAAAATAAGCTTCAATAAATAAAAATATATTTTTTAACTATTGCTCCATAAAGCCTCCAAAATTTTCAATTTTGGAAAAATATTTAATTTGGAAAATATAACTAATTTTATAACTTATATAATTTTTTTTTTTTGGAAAGGGGGGGGGGGGAGTGATGCCAGATTGCCTCCTCCCCATACTTTGAGCCTACCCTAGGAACAAAAACAAAATATAAATAAATTTCAAATTTATTATTGCCCTAAAAAAGACTTTAACAATACCTTTTTACAACATAAAATTAAGATATAGCTAATTTTGTCATAAATAAGTTAGCAATAAATTTTATGCTGACTCAGCATATAAATAAGCTTTACTTAAGAGGCTGCATTTAAAAAAGTTGAAAAATGCAGTAATATATTTTTTATTAATAGTGATGTTTGATAAGTTATAAAATGCCTAAAAAAAAAGATCAAGGTGACATCAACATTTTGACCGCTGAAATACCCCAAAATATATGCCTTTATTATCTAATTTACAAGTAATTATGGTGGTCAAAAAAATTTTCAATTTGAAATTTGTATCCGTCATGTGGAAGATTGTCTATGTACAAAATTTCAGGATGATACCTCATTTGGTTCATAAAATATTGATATTTAACAACAAAAAAGTATTTTGCTAAAACTGCCGAGTCAGCATAAATAAGAAAATTAAATCCTTAATATCTCAAGAACCGTAAGGGGTTGGAGGTTCCAAATTTCGGATTTTCTTAATTTTCATAAACCCTATAATATATAAAAAAATAGCAAAATCCAAAACATGGGGTGACATTTTATGTTTTTTTCTCCTGATTAGACATGGAATTACACTAAAGTATTGTCAAGTGACTATTAATATTCTAACTTTCTAGTGGAATTTTTTCGCTACATCCCACGAAAAAGGAGCCATTGATGGGGTAAGAGGAACTTTAAAAAGAATAAAATGGCAAAAGGTTAAAGCAAGAAAAGTAATTTTTCAAAATGCATAGCAGTTTTATGTTTATATTAACAATATAATATACAAGAACTTATAGAAAATTTTCTATAAGTTCCTCTAGGATTGCAAAACAATCTAAGATACCAGCAGCAAAAACATACTTTAGACCATCATGATTCTCAGAGAGTGTTGCTATGGCAAGTTATAATCAGAAAAGTGTTTTCTGATTATAACTTGCCATAGCAACACTCTCTCAGAATCAAAATAGGATTAAAAAATAAATATTTTTAAAACAAATCAACTCACTGAGAAGCATTAATTAGAACTTTATAGTTTTCAAATAAAGTGGGGTGTCCCTTGGTACAAGGAGGCATTAGGTACACAAACTTCCCCTGTATGTGTTCCTTCTCACTTTTTTAATAAGAAGTTTTCGTTTGGTGATAAGTAATTAAGTTAGTCATTTTAGGAAAATTAAAGTTCTACATATGCCAAATCAAATGTGGGGCATTTGAACTCTTTTTAAAATTATTTTTATTAAAGCTAGTCGTCAATTAAAAAGTTGTTTCCTCATTTTAAAGAATTACTAGAGAAACATGGAAACCATTAAGAAAGTTGTCATAAAAATTTGATACTAGAAAAACATATTATTTATTTTAAATTTATAATATAAAAAAGAAAATAAATGCAAGATTATCGTAGATAATCATTTAAACATTTTAGAAAAACTATATTAAAAAGCAATGTATGGAATTGTAATAAATCAAAGTATTAAACCCATTCACTCGTAGTTTAAATGCAAACAATTGTCTTTATTCTTGTTTTCTGTCTACCATTTCACACAGGAGACATGATATAAATATGAAAAAAGTTTAAAAGATAGCTTTGAATAAAACAAGTTAAAAAATAATATTTTTTTATAATTTTCCATTAACAACATATAAAAATACTTTTTATTACTGGGGATTATAACCGACCAAAAAAAAAAACTCATATCAAAGAACTTATTGTTTTTTTTTTTTGACTTTGGTGGAGCCTTGGATGGTCGGCGTGACCCATGGCTTGCCTTAAACTTTTTTTTTTAAGAGTCTAAATTCAATGACCTTTTTTTATCGCAACATCACAAAACTGCTATATAAAATTTTTTTTGGGCTGACGCCCTGTGTGTATTTAAATATATATATATATATTTTTTTTTTCAGATTATTCACCTCCCAAGGCCCGAGGGGGGCCACTACAGTCGAGGAGGCTACTCATTTTTTTGTGTTTTTTATTTTTTTTTTAGTTGTTATTCGTGGTGCAACCCTCTCTAAACTCTTTAACTCCGAAACACGAACCTTGCCGAGCAAGGTCGCTGCGCGGAGAAACTAAGTTGAGCGCGGTAATTCCAGGGACGTGGTGGGAGTCGAACTCCGAACCTCTCGCTTACAAAGCGAGCGCTCTTACCACTACACCACTACCACATTATATATATATATATATATATATATATATATATATATATATATATATATATATATATATATATATATATATATATATATATATACCACTACCGCACTATATATACTACAACACTACCACATTATATATATATATATATATATATATATATATATATATATATATATATATATATATATATATATATATATATTATATATATATATACCACTACTGTACTATATACACTACACCACTACCGCATTATATATATATATATATATATATATATATATATATATATATATATATATATATATATATATATATGTATATATAGTTCTATAGTTTGTTGGCTTTAGGAAGAGCGGAAGGAAAAAAGTGATTCTTACGCCAACACATACGTCACTTTTAATTACTTTTGACTTTCGTCCAACATTTCCGTGTTGGACGAAAGTAAAAACCATTAATTTAATTACAAATTAATCGTTTTTTAAAAAAACCACAAAAACGCAAATTTAATTGACCAAAATGTTTTTAAAAACATTCTGAATGTTTTTATAACATTTTGAATGTTTTTAACAATATAAACAATGTTTTTATTTTTATTTTTTTTAATAAAATGTTTTTATTTTTATTTTTTTTACTGTAAATCATGCGCGGAGTGTTGCTACATCGACTATCTTATAGCCTGACTCGCAAGGGAGTGCTGCTACATCGACTGACAAATAGCCTGACTCGCAAGGGAGTGCTGCTACATCGACTGACAAATAGCCTGACTCGCAAGGGAGTGCTGCTACATCGACTGACAAATAGCCTGACCCGCAAGGGAGTGCTGCTACATCGACTGAGGGTTTGGTTGGGGCAGGCAGTCTATCATTATTAAAAAAAAAAAATTCCGGTCTTGCATTTTAATTTTTACTTTTTGTCAACAAAATATCGAAAAAACTTTCGGACAACATCTAAGGGTTCTATATATATATGTATATATATATATATATATATCATTGGTGTACACTGGATTTTTTAATGTTTGAGTTTTGACACTTACAGGCATTGTGCAAACTCCAAACTTTTGTATGTTTTTGCTTATATCAAAAAAGAATGTTTTGCAAAGAATTGGGGTAATTGGAGCATGGGAACAAAAAAAACCCTAATTTTTGGGCCCACCCAGCCCTTAATGTGAGAGCAACGAGTTTATATAGTATTTTCTCTACTATTTTTATCTAAATTTATATTCATCAACAATACACATTTATATATATATATATATATATATATATATATATATATATATATATATATATATATATATATATATATATATATATATATAATATATATATATGAGTGGGGGGGAGTTGAGACCACTGATTACCTATAGTAAAATAGAATTTAAAGAAATAATGGTTTCATTTTGAAATTAATTTAGATATTCAGATATTAAGTATCTAAATACCTAAATTAATTTAGAGACCTTTATTCGAACCATAATGAAGGTCTCTAAAAAGTTACTGCCCCATTATTTGTGCCCCTATCTACTATAAAGACCAGATCAAGAAGAGGACAATTAACCATATCTTTCTTTTTATTAAGAAATGACTTATAATTAGTTGCACCCTTCACATAGGCCAGTTGGCAAATTAGAGGGGCACTGGTTTCTAGTAACACATTGAACCGTTGATGATTGAAAAATAGGGTTATTTAAAAATGCTGGCATTTTTGGTGTGGATTTGGCAAGTTTATATTGTCTGCATTTTTAGATAGTTGGGTCTAATGGTCTTATACGCTGTTAATCTTAGATCAAAACAAAGTGTTAGAAAAATTTACAAGCATCTCAAAATGGTTGAAAATTGGACTTTTTAGATGAGTGGACATTTTCCTTTCATACATATTTGAGTTCTAAACTGCAACAAGGTGCCTATATTTTGCCCATTTCTTGCAGACAGTAATAGCTAATCAGAAAACTTATCTGTAAAGACTTGTGGATGAATAGAATAATGCTACAGTTAGTTTCATTTCCGCATATTATAGCAATTTTAAAATTTTTTCCAAAGTTGAGGAGGTCATAATTTTTTTCTAATTTAACACAAGTTAACAAAAACCACTTTTTTAAGAAGAGAACTATCCAGAAAATAGTTCTAGAAAAAAAGAGGCACTAGTTGAAAGTGAGAAAAAAGTTATATAGCTCTAAAGTAGTCTGTTTTGACCATCAAGCATTTATAAATTGAGGGGTGCCACTGTGTCATGTTTCTAAGGGTATAATTTCTGAACGGTTGTACTTGAAAGTCTGAAATTTCAAATTTAACCTATCAACATAATCCACATAATATGTAAAAATCAGGAAAATAAGAGATGGTGACCCACAGACCATTGGTTGAAATATAATGATTTGACCCAAACATCAACCCTCAGAATTATGAAAAATGAGGTCAGCAATAAATTGCCAGCCTCAAACTATTAGTGGTCAGCATAAGGTCGGCAAAAGAAATTTGACACAAAGAGGTTACTATAAAACATAGAAACAATGTTGGCAATTTTTTGCTGACCTTAAACACTTTTAGATCAGCAAGTAGGTCGGCATTTCCGAATGCTGACCCTAATTCTGAGGGGTTGATATATATATATATATATATATATATATATATATATATATATATATATATATATATATATATATATATATATACAGTGTATATATATATATATATATATATATATATATATATATATATATATATATATATGTATATATATATATATATTTACAGTATATATGTATGTATATATATATATTTACAGTATATATGTATGTATATATATATATTTACAGTATATATATATATATATATATATATATATATATATATATATATATATATATATATATATATATATATATATATATATATATATATATATATATATATATATATATATATATACTAAAAGACACTTTAGAAAAAACTAGAATAGAATAGGGGTAAAATTAAATTACAATTAATAGGGTACAATTAAATAAAATTAAAAAATTAGAATGCAAATAGATATTTAATATAATTATTAGAATACAATTACATATTATAAACACAATAGTAAAGATAAAGTAATGAAAATAACTTGAAATTAAACTTACCTTTCGTATGTACAAGTTTCCCACCAAATCCACTTACATTTTGTTTGGTATTTTTCATTAACCTTGATTGTGACCATTTCTTGCTTTGGCTTTAAACAGCTATTTTTAAAAATTGGTTCAAAATTTTTAAAAAAGTTTTTAATAATTCACTAACAAATGTTTTAAACAAATGAATGACTTAAACCAAGGTAGATAAATTAAACCAACATCCACAAGTAAATATATTAAATAACAATACCCATCAACAGCAGTTCAATAAGAAATATATATTAGAGATAGTACAATATAATTATGTAATTAACATATATTCTTGGCTTTAAAAGCTGTAACACTTTATGTGATTAACATAAGATTAAGATAACATTGAGTCAAGTTCTCTAACAAATTTAAAAATAACTCAAGTACCAAAAACTATAAAACACAAAAAAGTTCACTAAATTTATTATTCACTAATATTTGTGGTCTTTAAAGTAACATTTCTTTTGTTGTATTTTATCTCTTGCAAAGTTCACCAGATCTAATTGCTCATAGTGAAACTAATTTGAGTTCAGCTGCCTTATCTTATGATCTAATCTTTAAGATACTAACGCGTATGGTTTGTTTAAAATTCGAAATATAATCAGGTGGGGTAAAGTGGGTCTATGTATGCATAATATTATGATATGTAATTATATTATCAAAGTTGTTGTTAGTAACATTATAAACCTATTAGTTTCATCAGACGTAACTATTTTCGTGTTAATAATTATTTTCGTGTTAATAATTAAACATATATGTTTGAAGTTTATATCTTTGATGTTTATATTAGGAAACATGTGTATTTATTTGTATGAAACAATGTTTACCTAGGTCAAATAAAATATTATATAGGACCTATTTGGTGTTAAGATATTTTTTTTTGTGGTATGATAATTTATTTCACTAATAATTTAACAGATTTTTCATATTACTTGATGATGTTAAAATAAAACCCAAGTACAATGTTGATAGTTTGGAAAGAGCAATTATGTTAGTATGTAAGAAAAAAAAGACTATTTATCATGCTGCTAAAGAATGCTCTGTTTCTAAAGAAACATTGAGACAAAGAATAAAACAACAAGAATTTAATGCAAACAAACGTGAAGGTCAAAAAGTGTGCTGAGTGATAATGATAAAACTATGATTGTAGCTGCAGCGCAGTATTGTCAAAGATATGGTCTACCATTAGATTCTTTTGACATTTGTAATTTAGTTGCTCAATTTTGCACAACAATGAGGATGAAAACTCCTTTTAAAAATGGAATTCCTGGGAAAGATTGGATAATTTCTTTTAAGAAGCGTTACGTTGATAAACTTCGATTACACAAACCTGAAAAACTTACATTTTCAAGAGCTAAAAGTTTAACACATGAAGTTGTTGATAAATTTTTTACTCTTTTATCTAACGTAATTCATAATAATAACATTGTACCAAGTAGTATATACAACCTTGACGAGACTGGGCTC
Source organism: Hydra vulgaris (assembly GCF_038396675.1). Taxonomy (NCBI): domain Eukaryota; kingdom Metazoa; phylum Cnidaria; class Hydrozoa; order Anthoathecata; family Hydridae; genus Hydra; species Hydra vulgaris. The sequence continues at coordinate 32,108,602 of NC_088927.1, forward strand.
TCCACAAATCACTTAACAAAGAGAGTATTTGTACATCCAAAAAGCAAAGATGCTTATGAACTGGCTGCTTCGTCTGGTAAAGCTATGTACTCTGTGCTGTTCTGTGTCTGTAGATGGAAGATATCTTCCACCATTTATTGTTTTTAAGAGAGAAAGCTATCTGTATTCTAAATGGATAGAAAATGGACCACCAGGATGTGCTTTTGGGGCAACAGGATGGATGCAAGACTTTTTATTTGAAAGCTGGTATTTTACTTGAATTTTTTTATTTCTTTATTTTTTTCTTTCAACTTTTTCTTTTCTTTCCCTTTTTTTATTAATGTATTTACATTGAACAGCCTTTGTTGTTCTTGAAGACGGTACAAATAATTCAATAGATGTTAATACATTCTTTATTTACGTTTGTCAAGCACTTTATACCATTTGTTGACCAAGATCAAAAACTAAGTTTTGCTTTATGATCATTTAATATATGGTACCATGAAAGCAGCCATGGACAACCATATCCAAATTGTTTGTCTTCCGCCAAATTGCTCACACGCATTACAACTGTTAGATGTGGCTGTCTTTGGACCATTAAAGAATGAGTGGAGAAAAATTTTAAAGCGGTTTGCAAGAGAAACACAACACAAAAATATTGATAAGACAGCTTTTACAGGATTATTGAAACAATTGTGTCAGAGACTCCCTCCAGCAAATGTTATAGCAGGATTTCGTGGTACAGTTATCTCACCATTAAGTAAGGAAAAGATGGAAAGAAGAATAACAGGTATTGACTATATCTTCAGGTACTTTCAATCAATCACCTGAACGTTATAGTCCTAAATCTCCAAGATTACAAACACCAAGATCAGCTATGTGAGAAGCTTTAAGGTCAATCATATGTCCTAATGTAAATATAATCTGCAGAAACAGCAGCAATAATAGAACAACAAAAACAAAAAAGGAAGAGAGTACAAGCAAAATGTGGAGAACTCCTTACAAATGAGAAAGTCAAACGACAGTTACTCGAGGAACAAAAATTAACCGTCATTTATTTTTGTTTTAAATCACTATTTTTTTAATTTTATTTGTCAGAGTTTTTAATTTTTATTGTTGTGCTGTGTATGTATGCACTTTCTTTTTCAATAAAAATATCTTAAGACTACTTTTTAAAATAATACCTTGTATATATACTAGTAATGTACCAATAGCACTTTTTTGGCCAATGCCAATACCGATGCCGATGGATGGGAAAAGGCTGATACTGATGAATTAACTAATTATTAAAATTTTGAAAATATAAAGCCATACAACTTTAAATCGTGCAATCTTTTTCATGGAATCAGTACAGGTAAACAAATACTTTGACTCAAATTAGAGTTAACCCGTTATTTTAAAAGATATTAGAAAAACTCAGTTAAAAAAATATAAAGTTTTTAGTTTTTTTTACTATGAAAAGTAAACTTTCAAAAAATAAATACAATTATTGAGGAGCCCTTTTTATTTCAATTTTAAAAAGAAAATAATACTATCATAAGCAGTTTACTTAGAATTCTTTATTAATTTAATAGTAATTTAGATATCTAAACAACAATCATATGTTATTTAGATATCTAAACTATTTTTAGATAATTAAGTTGTTTTGAACTCATATAGATAACAATGCTTAATAGGTTATTTTTAAATATAACAATAAAACAACACAAAATAAAGTTATTCTAAAAACAAAACAATGGTAGTAAAAGTATAAGTACATTCAGGTGTTAAATTAAAGCTTATAAATATCATCTTAAAAATAAATAATATTGCCTGTGAACAAAGTCAAACCAAAAATTTATCAAAAAAATTCTAAGTAATACATAAAGTTTAGTCTATTTATCATTTAATTATTATCAAAATGCAGGATAAAAATATTAAAATGCCATTGGTTGGAAAATTGGAAATTGAGGCCGATGCCAATACGGATTGTGCAAAAAGTAGCCGATTAAGCCGATGCCAATGCAGATTAATCGGTACATCACTAATATATACTATAAAAAAGGTGCGTGCATATAAAATATATGTCAGATTTTTCATAAGCAGCAGTATTTTAAACCAGAACTACCAATATTTTACGTTTTTAAATAAAGGCTCCCCAGACCTATTGATAGTATTTTAGTTTTTTGTTAAATTTGTTTAGTAGGATGTCCAATCATGATTTTAAGACATCTTTTGTCAGAAAGCCAATATATAAACATTGTTTTCTTTTTAACTCTAAGTCAGAAATAGGTAAAAAGAGGCTCAGATTACCCCACCCTACCCTATTGCTCTCTTTCATCTTTAGACTGCACTCTTTTCAATGTTATTTTTGATCAAATTGACCGAGCCCTTTCTCTTTATCCTTCAGCCAATATTGTTGTTGATGAATTTGATATTCATCACAATAAATGGCTTGACTCTAGTGTCAGGCGTTAAGGCCCACAACTTTTGCCTTTCTCAATCTCTAACACAAATAGTCAACTTTCCAATTGGCTTTCCATACAATCTAAACATTTACCTTCTCTACTCAACTGATGTCTTTTTTCTGATCCTAGTCAGTGTTCAGTTTCTCCACATTCATCCTTAGGTGATTCTGATCACAGTTTGATCTCTCTAAAACTATTATCTCATTCTTCATCATCATCAGAATCCCCCTATCATCGTATCTCTTACAACTACCTTAAAGGTGACTGGGACTCTTTTCATGATTTTTTTCATGATGGCCCTTGGGTAGAAATATTTCGTCTTCCTGCTGACAAATGTGCTTCTTATGTAACTTCTTGGATTCAGACTGGCATAGAATCTTTTATTCCCTCTCAACAACTTCAAGTCAAGCCTCACTCTTCTCCATGGTTTTCCTATCATTGTGCTGCTGCAATTTCCAATCTTAACCATTACTTTCATATCAATTCAGCATAACAATTCTCAAGAAAACAGATCTCTGTTTACTATTGCTAGAAACCATTGTAAGAAGGTTTTGTCTAATGCCAAAGCTAACTATTCTCAGGTCACAAAACTTTGTATTTCATCTCAAAAATTAGGCTCTCATGACTTCTGGAGACTCTTTAACAGTATCTATATCAAGGACAAATCTGTTATTCTACCTTACTTGTATGGTTCAGGTTTTCTCACCTTACCTATAGACAAAGTTGAATTGTTTGCTAAGAATTTCTCATCATTATCATCTCTTGATTCCAGTAGTCACATTCTACCTGAAATAGCTGACAAACAGATTGATTCATTGCTTGCAATTTGTATCACTCCAACTTTTGGATCTAAAGTGATTTTCCTGCTTAGACTCTTTTACAGCTTGTGGTCCGGACAACATACCTGTTATAGTCTTGCAGATGTGTTTTTGAGTCTTTAATTAACCAACACTAATCTCTCATCTTAAATCCAATAACTTACTTTCTGATCATTGATAATAATTTCAATCTTCTCATTCTACTGCTGATTTGATAACGGTAATAACTGATGGTTATATTGTGCATTAGGTAGATGTAGAGAAGTTAAGGTTAACACTTTTGACATTTCTAAAGCCTTTGATAAAGTTTGGCATGTTGGTCTTCTCCATAAGCTTTCTTCTTACAGTGTATCAGGTAATGTCTTTAAGATTATTGAATTCATCCTTTCCAGTCGTAGCACAAAAGTAGTCCTTGATGGACAGCACTCTTCTTCATTTCCTGTAACTTCAGGGGTTCCTCAAGGTTCTATCCTTGGCCCTATACTCTTTTTAATTTACATAACTTATGATCTCCCAGAAACTCTCATATCTAAAATGGCATTGTTTGCTGATGATACTACCACTTATTCTTGTCTTGATAAGAAGCCAACACTCTCTGATTGCTTGACGGGGACATTTGAGCTTAAAAAGAATCTTACATCTGCTACAGCATGAGGCTCTCATATCTTCTTATATTTATGAACTGTAATGTACTCGACGAGTCATCTACCATTCATCTTCTAGAATTTTTAAATCCGATCTTTCTTTGAAACCTTCTTCTTCTTCTTGTATGGAATACTGTTTCCATATCTGGAGCAGGTCTTCAAATGATGCCCATTCTCTTTTAGACAAGGTGCAATGTTGCACCTTGTCTAAAAGAGAATGGGCATCATTTGAATTGTCGTTATGTTGCTTCTCTTTTTCTTTTCTATAAATACTATAATGGGCACTGCTCTAAAGAGCTAGCGCCTTTTGTGCCATCTACTAAAAGTTATTCTCATGTTACTCATCATTCAATTAAGTCTCAAATTTTTACTGTGACTGTTCCTAAGTGCTCCAAAAATTCTTATTCATCTAGTTTTTTTCTTCGAACATCAGTTCTTTGAAAACTGCTTCCCTCATCTTGTTTTCCTGAAAGATGATGAATAATTTGCAACCTATTAAGTTGCCTGTTAATCATTACCTTGCTCTATAATCTTTATCTTTTCTCTTCCAATAACTTCCAACTTTAATAACAGTTGCTTACAACCTTGTTGGAATCGAAAATGTTTTTAAACTCTTTGGAACTCTTACAAATTGAAATTACAATTTTCCTGCTGTAATAACTCACAAAAAAAAAAGTTCAGTGGTGTTAACCATACATTTCAATCGTTGTTTGCTTTCAAAATAACCCTATGGCTACCATATACTTCAATATTTTGGAACTGATGGCCTACATATGACTGATATATATTTCCTTATATCTAATACGATAAACTAAAAAGCAATTTTTTTAGTTTTTTTAAGTATTAACTTATGTATTAAGCTTTGGTGATAAGTTTTAGTAGTTTATAATATAGTTAATAAATAGCTATAAATATAAATATTAAATATATAATTTTATTATATAAGTTTTATAAATATATAAGCTATTTAAATATAAGCAGTGAACTTTTTAATATAACTTCAACTTTTAATAAAATTTAATTTTTATAATTTTAATAAAACTGCTTTAAACTTTTGGCGTCTTCGAATTTTTTAAAAAATTAGTTAATATAGAGGGGTATTTATCAGATCTTACTTTTTAAATAATTCTTCTGATAAAACATCAATAAATCTGTGATAAGAGAAGAAATTATGAGCAAATTAAGATGATGGAGAAACTGAATTTGTTATCAATGTTACTTAACTTGTTATGTAATTAGGAAGAAATATTTCAAGTAATAAATCTAATTTATATAAAGACTTATGAAGTTCAACTATTTTCTAAAAAATAAATACAATATTCTACCTAAAATAAAAATAAAAATTATTGATAGATTGTAATAATTATTATATTATAATATATTATATCAGGAAATTATTATATATTTATTCAAATATAACATTTATAGGAGAATATAACATTTATGGAAGCAAATTAATATATCCTCAAAGAATATAACATTTGTAGGAGCATTTGCTCCTATAAATGCTATATTCATTCTCATTTTCATGGTACCACTAAGTTTCATCATTGGTACCATATTGTTTATTATATACATAAACAGTCTTTGTGTAAATTTTCCCTCTAAAATGGTTCTATTTGCTATGATACAACCATATTGATAAAAACCAATCTTGAATCAATCAGTTTTAATAAAAAGTCAGAAATTTTTGATTATTAAGAACCAATCTGCCAATCTTAAATGCTATATTGAGCCAATCTTTCCTCTGTGAAAGCTTATGGCTCACAGTAGCTAGTGATTTTAATTCAACCTATAGTTAAATAAGCATCTGCAATCTGCCTCTCACCTGCAATCTCCCTCTCTTTACCATGATTGTCGTTTTTTTTACTCCTGATTCCATAAAGACTGTTTTTATAAAAATATGTAATAAAAAATATTTTAATTATTTTTATATAAAAAGTATTTTAAAAATGTATAACTTATATGATAAATGTGCATCTGTAAAGATTAAACAAACCTGTATTTGTATTGAGTAGTATGAAGGGAATCTTTGCGTGGCGATTTGCTGGGTGGAGTGTTACATTCTGCATTTAAGTTGTCAATGTAAATAAAGAACCAAGTGATTGCATATATACACGATTGCATAGTTGTGACTAATCTCTAAATTTTTTTTGTCAAAAACGTTATTTTACATTAAACTTTCCAGAAAATTGATTTAACTCAGAACAAAGCCTTGTAAAACTGTACAAAAATTCATACTTGATTTAGAACTTAGCCTTGTAAATTTAAGCTATACTGTTATTTACAAATTAGCTACAGTTTGTTTTTTGCAAAAACTGCAATTAAATGTGGATTTTAAATAAATGTTTTTACTCTTACATTCATTAAGATTTAAATATCAGTAACAGTTTTCTACATTTTTTTTTTTATGAAAATGTAATATCTATAGATAATTGTGGCAATTTTTAGCATTAATAAGCTAGAATGTACAAAAATTTGTGAAATGTTCTTTTTTGCAAAACGGATAGTTCCACAATGTATGTGTAATAAATTTATTGTCAAGTGTTTATTGTTTTTATTACTCTGACTTAATTATTTACATTAATTAGTATGTTTAACTAAATATTAACCTTTTGGTTAAAAATGGAAAAAGCTAAACGTATATCAAATAAATTTCAGAAATATCCGCTTTATTAAAACATTCAAATTTATTCATTTAATGTTTCTGTGATGACAGTAAGCAGAATTAAAGGCTTGGTGTTAGGTACAGTGAATTTTCACTGTATCTAAGAAAGCGTTTTTGCTAAATACAGTGAAAATTCACTGTACCTAAAGAAGCGTTTTTCGCTAAATATAGTGAAAATTCATTGTACCTAACGAAGCGTTTTTGATAGATACAGTGAAAATTCACTGTACAGTGAAAGTTCACGGTATTTATCAAAAAAGTTTGATGTTACGTACAGTGAAAATTAATATGGAGATTTATAAAAATAATATTAAAAGTGTTACTATTTTGAAAGTTAAGGGCATAATGCTCATCGAAGCTAAGTAACATAAAAATTCGCTACCTTCCCGTGAAAAACCAAAAAACAGAAACCCAAGAAATAATTTATTAATAAAACTTTATAACAAAGGCACATATTAATGAACCCAAACAGGGAGTTGTTAATAGAATGGAACTAATTAAGGAATATATCTTTGTAAATGAATTGTCGGGGATAGTTTTTTACTATATATATATATATATATATATATATATATATATATATATATATATATATATATATATATATATATATATATATATATATATATATATATATATATATATATATATATATATATATATATATATATATATATATATATATATATATATATATTAATTTTGTTGCAGGAGTCCATTAAATACTTTTTAATAAAATTTTGATGTTCACACTTATGATGACTTGTTCACACTTATGATACTTGTGGCAATGTTTGCAATTATTTTTGGCGCACTTAAGCCATTTGCACTAATGTCAGACAGTGCAACTGCATCGCACTTATACCAGTTCGCACTTTTGCCGATTTCTGCAAATTCTTATGGCGCACTGATGCTAGTTTGCAGTAATGATAGGTTTTGCAACTGCTTCAGACTTAGACCAGTTCGCACTTATTCAGCGTATCCATAAACAAATAACAGATATAATGTCTGAGACATTGTTACATAAATTTTACAATGGTTTCAAAGTATTTGTTGAAAAGTAAACTATAAAATCTGATTGAAAAAGCAAACCTATTGGCAACACTTAAAAATAAAATTCAAATTCAACTTTAAACCAAATACTATAGCAAAATCTTTTATCTTGACTTTTAGTGATTAATTAGAGGCTGTGAGTTGCAGTAATGAAACTAAATAATAGTCGTTTTTAACAATAGACACCAGCGGGAAGGTAAGTCAAGCTGTCTATCAACTCAAAAACATCACAACAATAACAACACAATGATTACTTCCAATAATACTACATAGCACCAGATATTTGACTTCCTCGTATAAATCTTGGATAAGCATCATAAAGATTTTAGATAAGTAAAAGTACAAAGAATTCGAGTGGATAGTTTCTGGGGATCTTAAATTATTTTCTATGATACTTGGACAGCAAGTTGGTTACACAAAATTTCCTTGTTTTTTGTGTGAATGTGATAGTCGTGATAAAGCTAAACATTGGAACCAGAAATTGTGGTCAAAAAGAACATTGAATGTTGGAGAGAAAAACGTGCACTTTGAATTTTTGGTTGATCCTAAAAAGGTTCTTCTACCACCGCTCCATATCAAACTTGGCATGATGAAGCAGTTTGTGAAGGCTTTGCTAAAAGATGGTAAGACATTAAAACACCTTTCAAGCAAGTTTCCTGGTATGTCTGAAGCAAAGCTGAAGGAGAGAGTTTTTGTTGGTTTATTTGTAAGTTATTCGAGAGTTATTGTTGGTCAGTACATTCGTAGGCTAATGGAAGATAACAACTTCAAAAACATGACGAACTATGTTGAGAGGTCAGCATGGAATTCTTTTAAAGATGTAGTTACGAAGTTTACAGGGAATCAGAAGGACTCGGATTTTAAAAATATTGTAGAAAATATGTTGTGCAATTTAAAAAAATTTGGGCTGCTCAATGAGTTTAAAACTCCATTTTTTGAACTCTTATTTGGATTATATCCCGAAAAATCTTGGTGCAGTAAATGATGAGCAAGCTGGGAGGTTTCACCATGATATCAAAGAAATGGAGAGAAGGTATCAAGGTCTATTGGATACAAGTATAATGGGCGACTACTAATGGATGCTGCTTAAGGAAAATGTAACGTCCCACAAGAGAAAAAGCACTTAACAAAGCTTCGAAACTAAAAAAAAACAGATTTTATAAAGATTTATAGTTGTATATAACGTAAATAAAATATTTTATGACATAAAATTAATTAAATTTGTATAATTTTTGCAGACCTGTGTAATCAAGAGTTCACTCATTCAGAAGTTAAATTTGCGCAATTACTATATTATTTCATATTACCTAATTTTTATAAAAATTACTCAAAACAGTTAATTCCTAATTGTTATAAAAGTATGTACACAGGTGGGATTAACGATTATCTAAAATATTACATATACGGCTATAGCTAGATATACGATGGCTATATATGTTGCATATCCGGTTATACTATGATCCCGGATTATCCGGATATCATATCCGGTACACCCCTAATAAATAGCTACCACAAAAAGCTATAGTTCCATTAACGCTTTCTAAAATGATAAATCCTCATTACAGAGGACATAAAGTGTTGCAAAATAAGGTTTTAAAAAGAATTAAAAATGTATACAAAAAAGGAGAAGTCACCACTTATAAAAACTACAAATCAATTTACCTGCTTTGTTTGATACTGCAGTTGCTGATGTAGCACTCGTTGTTGGGGCTGTTGAATAACATTGTGTAGTTTTAAGTAAACAATATACATTAAAGATATTATAACTTCCGTTTTAAAAATCAGTTTGTAGTTTTCAATTCATAGATCTTTATGGTTTCCAATATTTCAACATAATGCAATGTTGAATATTGGGAATAATAAAGATATAACAAACTTTAAGTCTTGTACTTCGTAATGATAAAAATGCAACTTTTATCTATGCCAGACTAATTCATAACTAAATTAAAGAAAATAGTTGATTTTACAAATCTTTACAACATTGATAAAACTAATAGTTACACATTACTTATTTCCATGAGGTATATTATCATGAGTCATCCAATGAATAAAAATTAACAGGAAATCTCCAACATAAACTTCACGTTGATTGACTTTATGAAAAGGTATAAAATCAAAAATAACTAAATTAACTGCACAGTTAAGAAATCACTTTACACAACAAACCTAAAAAGTTCTTGAATGCAATATGAAAAAAAAATTAACGTTATAAAAGTTAAGCACTGAAGTAAGAACAATACCTAATAACATGTCTAAAAAATGTTATTTTAATGTTCAGACCTAGGCAGGAAGCAAGAGCTATAGCTCTTGCATCATTTTTTTAGCTTTGATACATACTATGATACATTACATTATAGATTATATGATATATTATATTATAATATATGATACATTACATTATAGATTATATGATATATTATATTATAATATATCATAAAATGTATAACATAATGTATCATATGACTAAGCAAAGCTCAAATAATGACGCGATAGTTATTGCATTAATGTCGCTATAACTCTCGCTTCCCGCCGAGGCCTGATGCTCTAATAAATAGCACAACAATTTCTAATGATAAAAGCTAATAATTTATTAAAATACCAATATTTCTAGAATTACTAACTTTAAATTAAAATTCAAAAATCTACAAAATTCAGAAATTAGAAAATTCTAAAATATGAATTAAAATAATGGCTCCCAAACAAAAATAATAATAAACTTTAATTTTTTTAAGCTAATAAATAACAAAAATCAAAAACAATAAAATGTAACTTGCAACAAAAAATATGCAGAGATCAGCTAAAGTTATTTCTACATTCAAATTTTTTCAAGAAAAATCAAACTAAAGCGAGAAATGCTTGACAGCAGCACGAAAGGGCTATTTAAAAAGAAATATTTTTAACCATCAGACAATTTCTCAAAAAACTATCTAAAGAAATATGAAGCTAATTGCTAATTGAAAGCTAATGTTCTTTATAATATATTAATTTATATTATGATACATTAAATAAATAAATATAAATAAATATGGAGTATGCTCCTAATAATGTAATTAGATATAAATATGCTCTTTATAATATATTAACCATTACTATAAATAATAAATAATAAATTATATCGCAACATAAATAGATATTTCAAACATGTTTTAATATTTTATGTTATGAACCTAAATTCCACTATTTCCTTACTTTACATTGAGCACAGAACCAATACCCTTTAGGTTTGCAAGATATTTGTAGACAAACATAATGTGACCAATCTAAACAATGATCACACTGAAGCCATTTTTGACTTTTTCCATCCGCCTTAGATTGCCCGCATAATTGACATGGCCATTTTTCAATGCTCACAGCTTCACATTGTTTGATAACTTCAGCCCATGCAGCCTCTTCAAAATATTGCTTAATGTCATCAAGACTTGCTCTTTTATCTGCTATCTTATTCGATAAATGCTTTAAAAATTGGCAGGTGGTAATTTTAGCACTCTCATGCAAAACCTGCTGGGCAACTGTTCTTTCTACAAACCAACAGAGACGGATATGATCTTTTTCAAAAGAACCCAACTTTTCAAATACTTTTAAAGGTTTGTCAAAAAGTCTCTGTTTGTTTTTACCTACACGGCCAGGTGGCTTCCGCTGGGGTTGCCTTAAAACTAAATTTGTATGTGGCTTTTGAGAGACTGCTTCAGATATTTCTTTATTTCTGCATTCAAGTGGGGTCGACATAAAATCTGCACTTGAAGTTGACTGAACTTCTAAAATTTCTTTTGATGATAGAACTTCTGTAGGTGTAAAACCTTCTAGACAAGTATCACTTTGATTTTCTGTAGACGTAAAACCTTCAAGACAAGGATCACTTTGAAACTAAAAAAAATTTAAAAGTTTTCTAATGCATTTCTTTAATGATTCATAAACTGAAAGCATGTAAAATCCATTGACATACCATAAGTTCCCATTCACCAGAAATGCATTGTTGATTAATAGATTCTAACCAGGTAATTGCAAGTTCAAATTCTTGGGGTGGCATTTCAGAGAGCAAGGAGGCTATTGGTTGAAGGTAACTCATTGCTGTAGTAAATCTTTGCTTGGATGTGGCACAACAGAGAGGTAATGATTCTATACTTGAGGTAATATGAGATGGCGATTGGTCAAAACTTACCTGGTTTACTTCAGGATTACGTGAAATCCATCTAAATAAATCATTTATATTGTAAATAATTTCTGTAAATAGTAAATAGTGTGAAGTAAGTTGAAAAATGTTTTGAAAAACCTTTATTTCAGTGTTCACAAATTTAAATAAAAATTAAATAAAATCAATTCTTTCATTTAATTGAACTATAACAAACAGTCAATTTAGCAATAAAAAAAAGCAATTAATGTATCAAAGCATCATCGTTTGCTTTGCTTCTTAGATAACCTGAATGACAAGACAACTTGTTAAAATAACTTCTTTTATAATAAACAAAATCAGAACATTCAATAACTAGTATATTGTGTGCACATTACAATACATGTTTTGTTTACTAAATTGTAAATTGATTATTAATCAAATAAATTTTAGTTTAGACATCAATAACATAAGTGGATTGAAACTTAAATATGGTCATAAAGTTATATAATGAAATAATACGGACCTATATTATCATATTCCTTTAAAAACTGCTAATATTGATTTGATCAAATGTGTTTTATTTGCATGCTTTTGTGAAAAAACATCAATATTTATTTGTGTAATATTTATCTAAAACAGCTGTAGTCACAATATACACATACATCAACTGGAACAAGAAACCCCACAAAAAAACTAGTTTGCACCTACCTCTTGCAGCAAGGTATTATAATTTACAAGGTTACCTTTTATGAATCAACTCCAGATCATTAACTGTAACATTCTTAGTTCTTAGAGCAAAAAGAACATGTGCACATGGCACTCCAAACCCTGATGCAGCATCACAGACACAAACCCAGTCTATTATGTTATAAAAAGTTGTTTGACGATGGATTACCTGTAATGAATCACTGTCCTACAAAACCATAAAGTGAATAATAATTTTTTGCAGCCTTATTGAAAATCAAACAGTAATAAAAAAAGGATTATATTCAATAAAAAGTAATAACCTCATATAAACTAAAATCAGACTTTACACTTTTGTCATACTGTTCAATGAGATGACGAAGAATAAAGAAGAAACATGACGCGAATAAAACTTGAGTGGTTCTGGAAGTTTATTATTAACTTTAAGTTGCTGGTCAAAGTCTGCATGTTTAGATTTTTCTATTTGCACTCTATTAACCTTAAGAATTTTATCTATAAGATTTCCAGGTGACATGCGTGACAAAAGGCCAACATCTTTTAGTGTTCTATGATATCTAATCAGAATAATAATATTAATTATTCTAAAAATAATTGTAAAATAGTTAATAAAAAAATTTACTTCAAAATTTAAAAAAATTTAGTCTTGCTTTAGTAAAAAATCATGGTTTTGTTTGATGTAAAACTTTTTCTATCACAAGACTTTTCCATTAATATTATTTAAGTACTCTTAAAATAAGTACCTTTCGAGTCTGTTATTAGTATGATTGTCTAAATGCAATAGACCTTTTCTATAGTGACCCATAAACATTTCTGGTATTGTCAGCCAGTTTTCTTGAAGATACACATAGAACGTTGGGAAATTTTTTTCAATATTTAACAAGGCTTCAGTGCATGCTGCATGATTACCATAAATTAATTTCTGTGTAACCTAATAAAATATTTATATATAAAAGTGAATATATAGTTGCATTTTTACAATATTTTTATAAAAATATTTTCCAATAGTGAGTAAGGTAAACAACAAAAAACACTAATATTATAATTGCAAACCTTGAATAATAATTCCTGATCGTCAGTTGTAAATCTACCCTTTTTAATTTGATAAATAAAAGCTTTAGCTACATGAAAACGACAAAGAAATATTTTATTTTCTGGAAAAACGGACTGTAGACCAGATATTTCTGCTTGAGCTTTATCAATCATGAATATTGACTTATGAAAAGTTTCAATCCCGACCCATTCCTTAGCATGTGTCATTAAGAGCTGTAGATGTGACTGATCCTCACAATAAACTAAAGACTGCACTACAGGTCTCCCCATGCCAGTTTGATCCACAACAGCCATTGTGTATAATGGCATAGAGAAGTTGTTAATCTGGATATTTATAGGAAATTTATATATAACAATTTATTAATTTTTTTAAATACCTATTGTTTTAAGGAAAAGTATAACCTTAAATGTTATGCCGCACACTAAACCTAGGTTAATACAAACCTTATAGGTACCATCAAGCATGATACACTCGGGATACTTTTTTAACAATTTTATTTGTTCAGTGAGATACACTCTACTTTTCTATCTGTCCATGAGATACACTCTACTTTTCTATCAAGATCGGCATCAATATGGGATATAACGTTTGGTAATTCCAGAACTTTAATAATTTCATCAAGAGCAGGACCTGTTTATTTGATAAGGAAAAAAATTAATCATTTAAAAAAGAGAATAACTCAAAGACATACATTTTAAAATTTAAGTTTCAACCAAAACAAAAACCTTTAAATTTCATTCTTTGCTTTATGTTATAAATATCACGAGGTCTTGTCTTTAAACCATGTCTGTTTAAATTGTCTGTTACAAGAGTAGGATTAGCACCATGAGATAGCAGAAGCATTGTCTGCTGTTCGAGAACTCCTTTTGGTTGACGTTCCGAACTATACATAAAGAATTGCTCAGGCCCATGTGGATGGTTATGAACTAAATTTTTTTTCTTAATAAAATAACTCCTTATATCTTTTTTATAGGCTACATAAATAGCCATCTTACAACCACTTGCTAGAACACTATTGTCTCGTAACCCTCTGCCTCTCTTTAAGACACTGGGCATTACTTCCCCATAATGTTTGCATATCCACCTGTAAAAGCAAACTAAAAATAAAAATAAAATGTTAAATATTTGTCTAACATTTTATTCTTAACATTTTGTTTCCTAATTGTGTATAATAATTTATTCAATTTTAATTTTAATAAATTTATTCAAATCAAATTATTCATAATATAATCGATTTAGCAAAAAGTAGAATTAAGCTAAACCAGGCTCATCGCTATTTTGGAACCAAAATAAAACAAATTTATTATTCATTTAAAAAAACATCAACCTATATTTTGATTTGTTTCATGGTTATTTTTCTAAAGAAAATATAGTGCAATTTTATATTTTAAATCCTTGGTGTTTTTCTATGAACCACTGCTCCTAATATAAGCAATGAACCTTCTTAAATTCAAAGGGTCTTTTATAACATTTATTAAACTACCTATCCTCAAAATTTGAAGTAAATCTGATGTGCCCATATTAAGTTTAGGTTTCCCCAAGCAGACAAGATATTTTTGTTAATTTGAAAATTTGAAGCATTGTTACACTGAGTTCGCATATGTAAAATTTCCGGATCACATGGTAGTTTTATTGAATTCGGATTGGTGCTCAACACTTATTTTCTTATTTCGCGTAACTTTGTACACATTATATATATTTTTACAGATTATATACAGAGTTGTTAGCCCTAGGCCTTGATCTTGCCTTAAGGCCAAAAAATAGGTCCTTGACCTTGCAACTTTCATCCTTGGCTTTGAAACTTTTTAGCCTTGACATTTTTTTGTTTGTTTTGAATACAGCAGTAAATTACTAATTTTCTGTTTATTTTAGCAAGATCTTTTTTGCCTTTAGGAAATTACAAAGTTTAAAAAGTATTACAATGAATAAAAAGTAATTACATATGAATATTTTGAAGACAATAAATTGTATGAACAATTTGTTTTTTTGAAATAAAAAAAAAATGTTCAAAGATTTTAAAATTTTCATTCAGAGTAAAATACATGTTTTTATATTTAAAAGCATTTGAATTTGAAACAGGCTCGGGTATGCTTAAGCAAAAAGTTAAGAGGCTTAAAAATGTGCTTAAGCTTAAGAGCCATTTTCTGTAAGAACCAGACAATTTTCAAGAAAAAAAATACTGAAGGTCACCGTTTGGGTTCATTTTCGCATATTTGCCTTGTATAATAGATGCAATTACAAATACAAAATATATTGGTCTAAATTT
The DNA here is from genome assembly GCF_038396675.1 of Hydra vulgaris. Classification (NCBI taxonomy): domain Eukaryota; kingdom Metazoa; phylum Cnidaria; class Hydrozoa; order Anthoathecata; family Hydridae; genus Hydra; species Hydra vulgaris. The sequence continues at coordinate 32,124,344 of NC_088927.1, forward strand.
TTGTGGTTCGGTCAGGGCGGTACTTTGAAATTCGGATAAATTTTAGTCAGTATGCTTATTTTTCATTGTCATACTTTAAGAAGCTACAACTAGAACATTTTTTATTTTAACATATTTTATCAACTTATTTATAACAGACAGACACAAGTTAAACTAGTTAATTAAAAATTAAATATGAAAAGTTGTTCAATGTCTAGAAATCATAGCCTGAAAGTACAATAATTGTAAAAAAGTAATAACATTAGGCAGCCAATTATTAAATAATAAAGCCAACATACCCACATGGATTTTTTTACACCAGATGATAGCTGTGGATCTAATTTTCCATTAAAAAAATAAAAATGCGCGGGGTTGGATCGGCATCTCAAAATATAAGCCATGAAAATCAAGTTTTTGAAAAACTTTTTTTAACTTTAGACCGCTATAAAAACTAAACCCAAAAGATTTGAAAAAAATGATAAATGGAAATACGTTAATAAAAGTGTAGATTGTTATATAAAAAAAAGTTTCTTAAATTTGAAATTATGCTTTTAATTAGTTTTAATTGCTTTCAAATAACTATTGTTATCGTATTTTTATACATGCATTTTTATATTATGCTAATAATATAAATAATAATACAAAAATACTTTTTACATTTTTATATTATGCTACATGCTGTGTGGAAATTATTTAATAAATTAAAAATTTTTAATTCAACAATTTTGGCATTATTGTATATCAATACAATAATTCCAAATTGTTTTTGGGGTTTTATAAAAAATATCAAGCCTATAATAATTGCTTTTAACAAATTTAAAAGCAATTGACAAAAATGATACCCACATTAATTTATTTTTGATTGCCTTCAAAACAATACACTTCCTCGGTGCAATGTTATTGAGGATATTGATTAAAAAATTAATTGCTAATTACAGTATTATGGGCTTCGTTGAGTATTGAGAAACTGTATAAAAAACTCACCTTCATCGAAACACAATAAAAGTTCAAGACCGTGTATGTTGGAGAAAGGGCATTATGAGAAACGTCCAACCCGTGCAAGCACGGAAACAAGGACGCTAAAACGATGATAATGATGATGATGATGATGATGATGATATATATATATATATATATATATATATATATATATATATATATATATATGTATATATATATATATATTATCATCATAATAATCATTATCATAGTTTTAGCGTCTTTGTTTCCGTGCTTGCACGGGTTGGACGTTTCTCATAATGCCCTTTCTCCAACATACACGGTCTTGAACATCTTCTTTCCTTGAATAAAGACACTATCCTGCTTCCACAAATTTGGATCCATTTCAAGCCAGCCAGATGGGATATCTAATATATTGAAAAACCTCATGATGTTTGTAGATACAAAGTCCACAAGCTTGAGTGATTGGTTGTTCAAACAACTGGGGGGCGTTTGGAAGGATTTTGATAAGAAGCACTTTTAGATTTTCTTATGCTCAAAGTTGCGTGCTGTATAAATACATTATGGAAGGTGAACAGATAGGTAAAAAAATGAGTGGAGAAGTTACTTCATAAAGATTTTGATCACCGCCAATAATGTTACTATGCAGCAGATTAAATCTTTGTTTTCAAGATGGGCCAGACAGTATAAAGCAGAGACATTAAAAAAAAACAATTGAAAAAGCAAGCAATCAGTCAACTGAAGAAGAACTGAATGATAGAACTTATTATGACAACGATGATGGCCAAAATGCTAAAAATAACAATCAAGATGATAAAAATGAATTTGGAATGGCAATACAAGAGCAGGTTAATGTTATAATATATTATAAAAGAATTTAAAATATAATATTGACATTGATAGCTAACTTTTAATATCAGTTTAAAATTGTTTCTGTTATCACTGCATTTTTTATTCAGGGGGATTTTGTTATCGATGAGCTAGCTGCGTATAAGAGAGACAGTTGGATGGCTGTGGAATATAATAACATATTTGACCCTAGTATAGTTACAAAGGTAATTTATTTTTATTTAATTTCTTCTGCAATACCACGTTTAAAAGTTGTTTTATTTAAATGTTGTTATTCAATTAAACAAGTTGTTTCACTGTTCAGATTGATGAGAATAGCGTAAGTGTTTCGTGCATGGAATATGTAACATGTGACAAAAACTGTTTCAAATGGCCAGCTGCAGAGAAAATCCTTAACTACAAGGAAAATAAAATTATATGTCAAATTGTGCCACCAATTCCAATAAACCCAAGATCATATTTTACTGTACCTGCAAGCGACTTTGATAAAGCAAACGTTATCTTAAATAGCCTACTTCTTCATAAGAAATAAGTACAATATTTGTTATTTAATTCATTCTACCACATATTTAGTAGTTTTATATAATGTTGCAAAGCATTTACAGAATATATAAAAACAATTAAACTAAACTTTCTATTTAATAAATGAATGATTATGAAATGTATTTGTAAATATTATGAAAAATATCATATTGTTATATTTTTTCAGAATGATTTTTTTAAAGAGTAAGTTAAGATTGCACGTAAAATTTTTTTGTATGTTGCAGTCAACACTTTTATAAACACATTTCTAGTTACATATTTTTCAAAACCTTTGGCTTTAGTTTTTATAGCGGTCTAAAGTTAGAAAAGGTTTTTCAAAAACGTGATTTTTACGGCTTGTATTTTGAGATGCCAATGCAACCCCACGCATTTTTATTTTTTTAATGGAAGATTAGATCCACAGCTATCATCTGTGGAAAAAAAATCCACGTGGGCTATGTTGGCTTTAATAGTAACGGCTTCTTAAAGTTTGTACTTACAATTATTGTACTTTAAGGCTATGATTTGTAGACAATGAATAACTTTTAATTTTTAATTTTTCTAGTTAAACTTGTGCCTGTCTTGTTAATTTTTCTAGTTAAACTTGTGCCTGTCTAGTTAAACTTGTGCCATTATAAATAATTTGATAAAACATATTAAAATGTTTCAGTTGTAGCTTCTTAAAGTATGACATAATGAAAAATAAGCAAATTGACTAAATTTATCTGAATTTTAAAGTACCGGCCTGGCCGAATGACAAATATTTAGACCAAAATATTTTGTATTTGTAATTGCATCTATTATACAAAGCAAATATGCTAAAATGAACTAAATCGGTGACAACTAGTATTCGCAACTGTCTGGTTCTTACAGAAAATGGCTCTTAAGCATATTTCTTAAGACATGCTTATTGCAATACTTTTTGAAAACATGTGCGATCTTGTAAGTTTTGTAAGCGAGACACAAAAAATCTTCTGTTCTGATACATATATATATATAGGTTTTCGATTTATGATACATATTTTGCATAGATATTTTTACATAGATTTATGATACAGATTTTGCTTTAAATCACAAAAACTTCATTAAATAGTTTTCATGCACTTTCGAAAATCTTAGTATTAGTTGAACTGCGCTCATAAACATCTGTAATATAATACAAGCTGAGGCTCAACAATATGCTTAAATATGCTTATTTTTTTCTAAATCTGAGCCTCCATATGCTTATAAGCAATATCCTTATAAAAAAACAAACATGTATTCATTCATCGAAAAGTTTGGATTTGAAAAGTATGAAAGTTATACTTTTTAAATCCAAGTATACATTTTTTTTTAATATTAACATCATATAATTTTTACGTATTTTTGTTTTTGGCTTTGATATATTTCTATTTTCAAATATATTTTCTTATTGACAACTTATGTGCATAACTTTGATTTAATTTTGAAACATGCGGATTGGTTGTTTGCAGATCGAAATGTACATATTACCCGTGAAATACTTGGATTTGTCCTTTACCTTATCCCTGGCTTTGAAACTCTCGTCCTTGTTCTTGGCCTTGGAACTTGTGGCTTTTTTGTTTTAACATATAAAACTTTATATTTAGTTTTAAATTTTAAAATTATATATTCAATTTTATATTTTTAACAAAATTTTTGTTCACTACACTCTATGCTTTATTTTAATATATAATTTTTTAGTTAAGTGACACAAATTCAGAAGAATATACTTTTTTTGGCAAAAAAAAAAAAAAAAAAAAAAATTTGGGTCCAACTTTTTATGGTCTCTCCGTATTTTAAAAATCACAACTTAAAAATTCCATAACTTTTGAAATACTTGACCTACTAAGATAATATTAATATTTTTAGAAAATTCAAAATTAGAGGCATATATTTTTTTATTTTAAAATTTCAAAATTTTCTCACATCCCTATCATATATAAACTTTATATGGCTGTTATATAATTTATATATTGACAATATATAAATTCTAATATATAAGTACTGTATATGCGGTAGTGGTGTAGTGGTAAGAGCGCTCACTTTGTAAGCGAGAGGTTCGGAGTTCTTCTCCCACCACGTCCCTGGAAGTACCGCGCTCAACTTAGTTTCTCCGCGCAGCGGCCTTGCTTGGCAAGGTTTGTGTTTCGGAGTTGAAGAGTTGAGAGAGAGTTGCACCACGAATAACAACTAAAAAATAAAAAACACAAAAAAATGAGTAGCCTCCTCGACTGTAGTGGCACCCCTCGGGCCTTGGGGAGGTGAATAATCTAAAAATATATATATATATATATATATATATATATATATACATATATATATATATATATATATATATTTAATATTGTATATATATAGTATACACATATGTGTATACTATATAGACTGTATATATTGTATATACCAGGGTTGACATTAAAAAACCCACCCAAAAAATCCCAGTTAAAAAAACCCAAAAAAACCCGGTTTTTTTTAAGTTTTTTAAAAATAATATTTTGTTTAAAGGATTCTCTTTGCTTGCTTTTTTTCTGCGATTTATTTATTTCAGAAAACATTTAAACATAATTATGACTAGTTAAAAGATAATTATTATTAAGAAGAGGATATGGATATGATCAGAATATAGTATTTAATAAGAATTAAAATTTTTAAAAGACATGATTTTTTTGAAATATTTCTGAAAAAATAGTTTTAGTACTTTTTACAATATACTTTCAGTGATCTCAGTGGCTTTCATCAACCATATCAAAATCAGGCCTGTGTTCTATCTTACAAATTACAAAACTTTTATTCATACAGTATTATTATTTGTGTAGCATTAAGTGTATTTAAGTTGCATATTTCGATGCAATGTGTATTTTTCAGGAAAAAAATCATTATAAGAATGCCATTCGGAAGTGGAAGGAAGAAAGGATGGGAGTGGAAGGAGGTCAGTGAGATAGGAGACAAAAATAGTGTTCAGTGTGACCATTGTTCAGAGAAGATTAGTGGAAAAATTGAAAGAGTTCGTATTCATTTGGAGAAGTGTAAAGAGAGAAAGAAGGACACTGATGAACAAGAACCAAGACCTGGAAGCTCAACAAGTAATATTAGCCTCAAATGAGTCAGATACTTCAATTTCCGAAGGATCTATTATGTCCAGCTCCACACCAGCAAAAAGGTTTAAAAGTAGTAACTTAAATAACTTTGTAGTTAGAACATCAAATGATCAGAAAGATGCCATAGACAAGCAAGTTGCCCGGTTTTTTTTCAGCTCTAACATGTCTTTTAATTCAGTGGAAAATTGTGAGTTTCAGAAACTTTGCTCTCTTCTTCGTCCTGGGTATGTCACCCCAAGCCGAAAGAAACTGGGTGGAGATTTATTAAATGAAGTCTATGATGATCTGTCAGCTGGTTTAAAGAACGAACTGGAAACCAAAGACACGGTTATTTGTCAAGATGGATGGTCTAGTATTCAGAATGACCTTATAATTGCTCACTCATTTTATGATGGAAAAAAGAGTTATCTGTACAACATAGTTGACTTAGATTCAGAAAAAAAAACCTGCAGAATACTGCTTCAAAATCATCAATGAAGCTATAGTTAGCATAAAAAATGATTATAATAAGTTTGTATTTGCTATCTGCACTGACAATGAAGCTAAGATGAAGAAAATGAAAGAGCTGATCAAACAAGAGTATCCTGATATGTTAACATATGGCTGTAATGCACACTATATGAATTTGGTACAGAAAGACATTTGCAATTCTTTTTCAACAATTCTAAAACAGGTTGTGGAAGTTCAGAAATATTCTAGAAATGTGCATATGGCCCATAGTTTGTTAAAGGAAAAGGGTGGATGTATGCCTCAGCTGCCAAATGAAACACACTGGAACTCTCAAGTTGCCTGCATTGAGACATACCAGAAAAATTATAACTTCTACGTGGAGATCTATGGAGAGAAAATAGAAGATTTTCCAGCCAATATTAATTAATTAATAGAATAATTGAGAATATAGCCATCAAACGTGAGGCAAGTCATCTTCTTAGTAAAATGAAAAAATTGGGGATTGCCTTAGACAAGATGCAGAGTGATTCCTGTCATCTCTCTGACACAGTTCATATCTGGTATTCATTGATAAAGGATGAAGAGCTATCCATATACTATGATGCAATAAAGAAGAGATTTCAAAATGCTGTATAACCCTTTCATATTTTGGCCTATATAACTGACCATCGCTATGTAGATGATTACATTGATAATGATAATGAAAACAGTGCAGAACAATGGTTAGAGGACAGGAACCCTGATTTCTTGGGTTTACTATACAAGTTTAACTTGAAGGACAGGGAGGTGTTCCCCAAACAAATGTTCTCAGAATCACTGAAGGTTATCTCTCCAACAGAATGGTGGAACATCATGAAAGGAAAGGTTACTAGATCTCAAAACAGGGATAAAGAGAATTCTGCCAATTTCTGCAGCTTTCTAGTTTCTCTACACTCCTGTCCTGCTAGCTCAGCCTCAATTGAGAGATGGTTTTCAACCTTTGGATTTGTCTGGTCGAAGATCAGGAATCGTCTTGGTGCAGATAAGGCAATGAAACTTGTGAAGATTTACAAATCATTTCACAATAGCTCAGCAGCTGACAGCAGTTCCTGTGATGATATCAAATCTGATTAATAAGTAGGTAAGTAGTAGAAAAAATCGTTTTTAACTTCAGTATAACCATCTAAATTCTGAAAAAAATTCTATTTCTATTATTTCAGTGTAATTTATATTTGTTTTAGTTTATTCATGATGATCCCAGAGGAAGTGTTTAACTGGAATTCTGTCAAAAACATCTGAAAAGCTGACAAGAATTGAAAATTATTGTAATAATCAAACAAAGTAAAATTATGTAAGGAGAATTTTATTTACAGTTCTTCAATTTATTAAATTTTCCTTGTAAAAGCTCTTTTCAATAAAAAAAAAAACTATTACCATGTGTTTTTAATTATTATTTTGAAAAAATTAAATGTTTAAAGATAATTTGAATGGTATTGTCTTTCATTTTCTAAGCAAATAAAGCTATTTTTAAAAAAACCCAATAACGCACTAAAAAACCCAGTAGGCTGGGTTTTTTTTTAAAAAAAACGGGTTTTTTCCAACCCTGGTATATACTATGTATACTGTATATAATATGACAGTATACACTATTGTATATGTGCATACTATACATAGTCTATGTATAGTATACACATATACAATAGTGTATACTGTCATAGACTATGACAGTATGACATAGTATATACAGTATACACTATTGTGTATATAGAACTGTACTGCAATATATATATATATATATATATATATATATATATATATATATATATATATATATATATATATATATATATATATATATATGAGTGTACACTCATATATATATAAATAAAATATATATAAATACAATAGTATTGATAACACCAGTAATAATAAGGTAAGCTGTCACAGTAATCGTCACAGCTTACCTTATCATTACTGGTGTTATCAATACTATAATTATTTTTTATTATTATTATATTGGGCTCACCTACAACCATATATAGCATCAAGAGGAATACAACAAATCTGGGAACCTTCCTTTACTTTTTTATTGTAATGTTCAACTTTTTCTTTTGAATCAATTTTAACGGGGTGAAAATTTAGTCTACAATATTCATTAACAGACTTTTCTGCTTCATCAAAATCTTTATAGTTCTTAATGAAAATATCCTCCATTTTTTAATCTTTTGAACTCTTATTAAAACTCTTAACCCTTCTTTCTACAAAAACTTTCTTCTAAAATAAACTCGTTGTTTTAAGCATGCTTACTTAAGAAAATGAAAGTAAATTTTCAAAAATATTCTAAAAATAGATTTTCACTGTACCTATCAAAAAACGCATCCTTAGGTACAGTGAATTTTCACTGTACAGGTAGACGGACCCCAAAAACTCATGGACCCCAAAAGCCACACGCTCACATTAGTACCTGTAACTCATAGATAAAGCCTTATTAAGCAGCAAAATAGATTTTTTTATTTGACAAGATAGTTTTTTTAAAAGAAACTGTTAAAAATAACCAAATTAGCATAAATTTTTGAAAATTATACTAAAAACAATAAAAAAAATTTTTTTTCAATTGTGTAACATTTTGACATTATAGTCCATAAATACTTGAAATTTTCATTTAAGTTTGCAAAGTAGTGTTTTTTGTAAAGATTTATGTCATACTTCTACAAAAAAAAACACAAGAAAATAAATGAAAAAGACAGTTGCTAAAATATTTTATCTTAACCAAAGTAGAGTTTCTGTGTGGTCTTTGGGGTCCCTTACTAAAAAATATATATACATGGATCAAAAACTCAATATTAAAATGGAGTTTTGCTTTTTTCTATTAACATTTACTTTTCTATCAAGTAAAATTACTTTTTTACTAGTTATTTGTATAAAAAAAATTGAAATGTTGCTCTTTAGTCTTTAAGACAATTTAAAAGTGTTTTTACATCTTTGAAACTATTTACTCTTTAATAAGTTGATCAACTAATTGACTAAGAATAATGGAATTATCTCCTTATCACTGTAAGGTCACTTTCTTGGTGTATCCTTCTAACTTCTTGTATCTTCATCACTTTCATGCTCAATAACCTTACGTTTGAGTGAGTTGTTGGTTACTGCAGCAGCTAAAAACATTATTGGTTTTTTTCCATCCACTTTACAAGATAACTTTCCACAGACAGATTTTTGTACATTATGGCAAGAAGAGCATTGCTGTAGCTTTATGGCATGGCACACACCTTCTCCACAGCTGCATTCATTTTTACACCGTAAAAATGCTTCTTTTTGTTTTTCTTTGTTCCATCTTTTTTCTTCCTTATCTTTTATTTCTTGATTTTTATTATCTTGAATTACCTTCACTAAGTCCAACACATTTTTACCTTTCATTGATCCGTGAACCTGCGTAACCCTTGTAGTAAGTTTGGAAACTTTCGGCTTAACTTTCTGTACTGTCAGTAAGCCAGGAATTTCTTCAAGTTGAATGCTTTTTTCGCTCAGCTCTTGAATAAGCTCTTGAGAACGCTCAAACTTTTCTTTCCAATACTGAGCTGAATTTTTTCTTTTATCAGGAGATTTAATAGTATTACTTCCAGGAGTTGTTGTACTGGATGTAACACTTTTTGAAAAATCAATACACAAAGCAGCTCGTGCAAACTTGTCCTGTTGCATGTCATTGATGCTTAATGATCTGGAAGTTACTCCTACACGTCTTGCAGCTTTGATTATAGATTGTCTTGGGGCCCAGTTGTTCCAAATACGTCCTAAAATCATCATAAAAGCTTCTTTATTTAGTGAATTGAAATCAGTAAAATATTTTCTTTCATACCACGATACTCATGATGAAGGTTTTTGTTGAGTTGGTCTAAAAGCTGTGTCACACCAGTGGTATCTGGTGGAGTTAATAACATACGTATGTTTTTCGATTATAAAAACTTTAAGACATCAAAATTAAAGCGTGAACAATGCCCATCAGAAAGCAAAACTACTGGTCGTGCCACTTTTTTTTCAGTAAGATATTCATCAAACTCTTTGTACATATCTAATAACGAGTTGTGATCAGATACACCATGGTTGCAAGTTGTTATCAGAAGATGGGGAATACTTACCACAGCTTCCTTTGGAGCCATTTGATTAGTTATTCCAACGGTACCAAAAAGTACTTGACAGACACAAAGGTCTCCTACAATTACAAAGAAAGATAATACATATCATCTATTCAATCCATATTATAAATATTTATCAAAAAAGTGATAAGGCAATAACTACCTGAAAATGATACTAGAGGATGTATGGTGACGCATTCACGGTTCTCTCTGATCATTTTACAACATGTTTCCCCTTTTGCAGCAAAAACAAGACCAGCAGGAGTACCATCAACACCAAAATTGATGAACTGTGGTGTTTCGTCGTGATTAAATATTCTACATGTATCAATATTTCCAGACCAAACTCCTGTCCCCTTTTGTACTGCTTCAGTCATAATGCCAGTCTCAATCAATTCTTCTGCAAGAGCGTCTAAAGGCAACCATGAAAATTAATTAGTAACTCAGTTTTGGTAGAACTATTTTTCATGAATGTACAGTAGCAATACATAAACTAATAAAATGGTGTAGCTATGAGTTAAATTTTAAATGAAGCTATAGTATACTATGAAATAAAATAAAAAAGTCAATGTTTACTCATACCAAGGTGGAGACATGCCATTTCCCTCGTGCAATTGAGAGCTCTATTTATTGACACATTTCCTTGTCGCTTGAGTGTTAAGCTTGGATTCTTAGCTTTAAAGCGCATCCAAAACGATTTACCTAACCTGTGTTTAAAACAAAAATAAAAAATTAACTAAAAAAGCTTCTCTTACAAAGCTTCAACTCCTGGACTACAAGCAATCTCTTTATATCTTAACATGTTGACTATTACTATCTTTTAAAAATATATATAAGAAACATAAATACTTGTTTTGTGTCAAAGCATTTTTTGCATTTGCAGATAATGCTATGAATTTTCTGCCACCTTTCAATCTTTTATTTGTGTATTGTCTAACTTTCAGAACGTCAAGGACAAGTTTTGTTAGTTCTGCTTTGTTTATGCCTTGCATTGCTCGATTTTTATTCTTAATGTATGAAACAATTGACATCTCTTCTTCCTCCAAGAGAATTGCACAGTACTTTCTTTCAAGACCATTGACTATTTTCCCATCAAGTCTACGGTTTATTGTTTCACGATCTTTATTAAGTTAATATTGTCTTGTTTTAATTGCAGCATGTCCTCTTACATTGTTTTCTTTACACCATTGAACAGCAGCTTCAAGTTGTTTGTTTTTTTCTAATATAGCTTTTCTTTTAATTAGTGCTTCAGCATTAGAACTTGGATTTAGTGACTTCATTTGCAAGCGAGTTTTGAATTTTTTGTTGCTGTTACTCATGTTTATTTATTTGCTTACAAATAAACTAATATCGCAAATTCACATACTGCAAACTGAACTAAAACTATCCTCTAAGCAGGAGCGTAAAATAAAATCTCTATATAAATTCATTATCATCAAAAAGATAGCTCCAACTACTACAAATCTACTTTAAATCATGAATTTTTGTAATATCACTTATATTTTTGTTAAAAATAATATAATTAATGTGGTTTTTGGGGTCCCAAGCATGTGGTTTTTGTAGCGCTTTAGGTACTTCCCTAAAATATAAGTTTGCAATCAAACTACCATATGAAGGGGATTTTAATATAACAAGCTATTCCAAAAAATTGGAAAGTTGCAACTAATTTTATAAAAGTTATAAACAATTTAAGCCATGCGGTTTTTGAGGTCCCCAACTAAAATATAGCGAAACTTTACTGAAAAAAAAAAAGCAAACAAAAAATACCAAAATACTTCTAAACCCCTGGGAAGAACTTTTACCATATAAAAGCATATAAAAAAGCAAAATAAAGTTAAATTATTTGTTTTGTACAAAAGATACAGCAAAAGAAAAAATCATGTGATTTTTGGGGCCCGTCTACCTGTACTTACAATTAACGGAATTAAAGGTAAACTAGATAAAAAATATTCACACGAAGTGCCAAAGTGGAAAATATGGGAGACCACGCACTATGCTAAGAGATAGATGAGCACTTTTTAATATTCATGCCAAAAACCAAATAATAAGTACAAATTACTAAAATCGTACAAGAAGCTGGCATCAAGATTTCTAACAGAACTACAAGGCATCAAATAGCAGAACTGGGGTTTAAATGCTGCATACCCACGAAAAAACCTTAACTTATTCCAGCAATCGAATCAAAACGTCTCACTTGGGCTAAATAATACCTACATAGGTTAGCGATCTTTAACGTTAACGTTACTTTTTGAGTTCGTCAAAAATTAATTTTTTTTTAATTATTGATTTGCGATAAAATGAATTAGGATTATTGTTCTCTCAGTTCTGAACACTCATCAGGTAAGAATTTAATATTTTTTCTTTACTTATTTAAGATAAAATTAAAAGCCAAAAAGAAAAAGTTCAAATATTATAATTTTTTAAAATCGTTTTATTACTCTTTATTACCAGATATAAACCAGTCAAATGAACTTCATTTGACACTTCATTATGAAGTGTTAAATACTAGTGTATCTAGCAAAAAACATACTTTTGACATATATGCAGATGTTTGAGCCAAAGTTAAAGAACACGAAAGATTGCACACAGTGCATTATGTTGTCCACAAAAGAAGCAAAGAAAAATATAATGAAGGTCGTATATTAGGTCTTAAGGTAAATCTGTATTTTAGCGGCGTAAAATAGTTTTATTTTTTAGCTTTATGCGAGACTTGCTCAAAGTGGTGACTTTTTAATATAAACAAGGAATATTTACTGGCTTATTTACGTAAATGCATTGACTATCTTATAGCCTGCTGCTACATCTTTTTATATCTATACATTTCGCCGTTTAAATAATGCTACAATACCAAAATGTATAAACAAATATTTACATGGCCAGGGCAAAAAGAAGACAAAAATAGTCTTATTACTAAGCCCCGTAGTTTACATCGTCTTTTTACATTGTAAGCAGTAGTTTTATAAGATAAATATTTTATAATACCGTTAAAAATTAATTGAAATATATTTTTATTTAGTAATTAAATAACAAAATATATTTTTATTTGATAATTTAAATAACAAAAGCCAAAAAACGAAAAAAAAAAACGAAAATATGTAGGGACCGGAAACCCGAACTCGGATCCGGGTAGTTGTTTCGGGTATTACCGAATTAAATATCCGGGTAATTACCCGAAAGTTATGAAATACCCGTTTCTTTTTAAAACGGGTAATACCCGATTGTTTTTAATACCCGATACTTGATACCCGTAGAATACCTGAAGAAATACCCGAAGAAGTAAAAATACCTTAAACAATTCAACTCCATTTATCACATTGAATTACAAATAACAAAAAAAATTGAAATGCAGTAGAATCTCTCTAATTCGAATTTTATAAGAAAAATAAAAGTTCGAATTAGAGAGATTCGAATTATAGAAGGTTGATTTTTCTTAAACGCATTTCACAGTGACTTTGCATTTAATCAAATTATGGAGGTTTTCGAATTAAGGAGATTCGAATTAGAGAGATTGTACTGTATGAATATTTGTACTAAAGGAGTTCAAGTTTTGCAAACACTTAAATTTGTTTTCCTTACAGTGCAAATGTTACCTGCACTTGATTGATTGCACAGTGCAAATGTTACCTGCACTTGATTGATTGCACAGTACAAATGTTACCTGCAAATGTTACTTGCACTTGTTACCTGTACTCTTTCAGAAGAAGCAGATGAGGCGGGGATAGCTAGAACCTGCCTAGCAAGCCTTGCAAGCATAGGGCATTTGCCTGCATACGGCTAATGTTATTTGCCGTATGGTCCTCTGGAAAATACTTCATTGCGAAAAGGAATCTTCTCAGGCGGAAATTTTTGTCTAGGTAGTATCCTGTCAAGCTTATGTAAGAATGATTTGTTTTGGCACTCCAGATATCTGATGTTAAGGCAATTCCTTCAAGTCCATCTTTTTCTGTATTTAGTAAATCCATGATTGTTTTTTCACAAACTTAAAGATTTTTGGAATTGCTCTGCAACTCCATGTATGTGCTGAAATTTCATTGTATTGGCCTAAGGTAGCACTTTTGAGCATGGGAATGAATGCTTTAGCTTCCACTAATGAAGATAGTTTCATCTCTTCTACCCACCTAGTGATGTCTGTGATCAGCCTTACTTGATGAATATTATCCTTATCCCAGACCTTTTTAATCTAGATTTTTCTCTTCTCCGGTTCTTCTCTTGGCTTTTTGGTGGGTGGTTGCTGTGGTTTAGATGGTCCAATTAGTGATTGCGATTCAGAATCGTCAGAAATAACCTCAAGAGTCATCATCCCTCATTCTATCTGCATCTTTCCAATTCTGTGAACAGATCTGCATGTTTTCCTTCGAGGTGTTTGCGCTAAACACTTGTACATTCCTACGTTGCTGTAAATTTTGAATGACACTCTTTGCAGGTGGCTTTGTTGTCATTGGCCTAAGTGAAAAATTCCTATATTTTTAATGGTTTGGTCATCTGAAATGAAAAGAAGAAGTACATAAAAAGCAAAGAAAAGAATACATATTACCTGAATTTTTTTAAAAATTATCCGACTAGCGGGTAGTTCCGTATTTCTGGTAGTTCTGATGATCGCGTATTAAAATCAGGTGGCGTATTAAAACATGCCACCCAATTTAACTACCCGACTAGTAAAAAAAGAGAAAGCCCTAACATAAAAAAATATATATATGAATAAAATAAGAAGATAGTTGAGAGAAGGCCTTAAAACTTTTATGAGCTCCTCTTTATTTTATATAATAGGCATTAATAAAAATATAAAAACATTATATATATATATATATATATATATATATATATATATATATATATATATATATATATATATATATATATATATATATATATATATATATATATATAAATACAGTGTCCTCAATAAAAAATGGGACAGCATGATTTTTTTAGAAAAAGCAAAAAAAATGTATTCTTTCTCAAATATTTTTTAACTTTATTTAAAATATGTCAATAACTTTTATTACACAATATTTGCCATTAAAAATAAATAAAAAGTCAATAAAACAGTTAGACTTATTTTTTTACATCTATATAGAATGCTTAATGCAATTACATTTTCCCTTGATACAACTAAATAGAAATTCAATCAGTTTTAAGTATAATATTCATTTTTAATACTTGGTCGCATAACCTTTTGCATCAATAACCGCTTGGCATCTGTGGGGCATGCTTTCAACTAGTTTTGTTAACAAGCTAACGTCCAGTGAATTCCAACCTTTTAAAAGTGTCAAAAATAATTCATCTTCATTACAAGGTTTTCTGTCTTTTAGTTTAGAATCTAATATAGACCACAGGTTCTCAATTGGATTAAGATCAGGTGATTGTGCCGGCCACTCAAAGGTAGGTATACCAGCATTTTGTATATATCTTTTATTTTTTTTTTGCTGTATGCTTTGGGTCATTGTCTTGCTGAAATATATAGTTTCCATCTGGAAATAGATGTGTTATACTAGGTTTTAATTGGTGAACTAAAATATAATAGTACTTATGTTGATCCATAATTCTTTCAACTCTGTACAGGTTTGCCATTCCATGAGCAGCAAATGCACCCCAAACCATGATTTTTTTGTCATGTTTTACTGTGGCACGTGTGCACTCTGGATTATATGGTTCACCTTTTTTTTTCCAGATTCTTTCTCGATTACCATATTTAGCACCAAAGGTGATTCATCTGCCCATATGACACGTTTCCATTGATCTGAAGTCCAGCTTAAATGATCTCTGCACCATTTTAATCTCTTAACACGATTTTTCTCGTTTATAAAAGGCTTTTTTGTTTGCCACCCTGAAGTAAACTCTTCACCTTTCTTTATTCTTGTAACAATTGTATTGTTACATAAGTGTTCAAGGTTTAAATTTTGCTTTATCTGACTCACTGATATCCTACGATTCTTCATCACTTCCCTAACAATCAATCGATCTTCTCTTTCTGTCGTTTTTCGCTTTCTTCCTGACCCTGACTTTCTGCTAATTGAATTTCGATAAATAAATCTCGAAACAACTCTTTGAACTGTAGATTTACCACATCCAACTTGTTTGGAAATTTTACGCAAAGACCAACGCAAAGACCAATCTGCATTGTGTATTTGAATTATTCTATCTTTATCAAAGTCTGAAACGTGTTTTTTCCTAAACTGGTAAAAATGAATTTTAACTGATAAACAAATGATATAGTTCAAACTAAATACTAAAATACTATAAATATGAATGTCTTATACCTATTTAATGGTTGAATTTTTGTATTAGTAGAATCAAAAGCATCTAACTTTGCCATTGTTGCCATTTAATTATATTTTCTAATTATATAAAATTGCTAAAAAAATTAATTCACATAAAATAATATAAATTTTTTTGAGTCAAAATTTCGTTTTGAAAAGTTAAAAACAAATTTACTTTGCAAAAAAACAATATAAAATCACATGTAACACTTTATAATGAGGAAAACTTTAATGGGAAATAAAAAATATAATGTTAAAGATATCCTTTTTTATCTGTTGTTAATTTGAGGGCCGGCCTCCTTTTTTTTCAATTTCTTTTCATTTTAAATATTAAAATAGTGTATATATATCAAAATATCTAACATCAAAAACCAAAAATTAAAAAAAATTTTATGGTACAATAAACTTTACTTTATAATAAAAAATGTATACAATTTTTTCATTTATGTTAGTTTTCTAACAATTCTGCAGTTTAGTTGAATTTCAAAAAAAAAAAATTTTAAATAAGTGATACAACATTGATTTTTATGACTTTTAACAAAAAAAGTCATGCTGTCCTATTTTTTTTGAGGACACTGTATATACATACATATACATACATACATACATACATACATACATACATACATACATACATACATACATACATACATACATACATACATACATACATACATACATACATACATACATACATACATACATACATACATACATACATACATACATACATACATACATACATACATACATACATACATACATACATACATACATACATACATACATACATACATACATACATACATACATACATACATACATACATACATACATACATACATACATACATACATACATACATACATACATACATACATACATACATACATACATACATACATACATACATACATACATACATACATACATACATACATACATACATACATACATACATACATACATACATACATACATACATACATACATACATACATACATACATACATACATACATACATACATACATACATACATACATACATACATACATACATACATACATACATACATACATACATACATACATACATACATACATACATACATACATACATACATACATACATACATACATACATACATACATACATACATACATACATACATACATACATACATACATACATACATACATACATACATACATACATACATACATACATACATACATACATACATACATACATACATACATACATACATACATACATACATACATACATACATACATACATACATACATACATACATACATACATACATACATACATACATACATACATACATACATACATACATACATACATACATACATACATACATACATACATACATTACATACATACATACATACATACATACATACATACATACATACATACATACATGCATACATACATACATATTTTAAAGAAATGTTATGAAAAAAAGCACGAGATACGTGCTTTTTTTCATAACATTTCTTTAAAATATGTAAAATGGTTTTAGTATTTTTCCATAATGTTATATTACCCGCCTAGCGAGTAATTCCGAAATACGGGTAGTTCCGATGACCGGGTAATAACAGCGGGTAGCGTGTTAAATGAAACAGTAAAGAAATTTAAAAAAACGAAATTTTTACTTACTTTTATATTTAAAAGGTGATAGCACAATGTTTAAAAAAAAATTGTTAAGATTTGAGTATTAATTCCACCAATTCCATATAAGTATCAATTTTTAGCTAATTAAAAATTATTACTTACATAGAGTATGTGGAATTAATACTTACATGGAGTATTAGTTCCACCCACTCCATGTAAGCATTAACTTTTAATTAGTTAAAAGTTATTACTTACATGGAGTGGGTGGAACTAATAAATAGAAATAAAAGTGATATTAAAAGAATTGAAATAAAGTTAAATTTAAAAAAATGCAACAAAAAATAAATAAATAAACTAAAATACCCGATTGGGCAAAAATTTCGGTTCAAGGATAGGGTTATTTTATTACCCGAATTATCGGGTAATTTCATTCCCCGATATGTCCGATTATCGGGTAATTTTATACCCAATTTCCGGGTATTTTTATTGCCCGATTTTTGGGTACTTCCACGGGTATTTTTATTACCCGATTTTCGGGTAAAAAAATTGGGTAATTTTATTACCCAATTTTCAAGTACTTCTACGGGTAATATTTGGGTAGTTTAAATCGGGTAATACTTGACCTGAAGGCTTGGATATCGGGTAACTAAAGTTATTAAAATTACCCGTTTACGGGTACCCGCGGGTATTCGGGTCGGGTTTTCGCCCCCTAAAAATATTATACAATTTAAATAATAGACAATAAAAATCTCAAGGTGTACAAAAAACAAAACAAAACTAAATTAAATATAAGAACTGATTTGAAATAAAGTCATAAAAAGAACTTATTTGTTGAAATAATTTTAATGATTGTTCATCAATAATTATTAATAGGATTAAGAGCTATTTTTCACACTGTTCAAGTTAATAATAACAAGAACAGACAAAAGCAAACCAAGTGGCTTGTTCGCATAAAGGAAATTAAAAAGATAAATAAAAATAATTAAAACCAGAAAATAATAAAAAAGAAGATAAAAATAAAGTTAAAAGAAAAAAAAAAAAAAAAATTTAGAAATAACTTTATTCATTGTCAATAGTAAAAAGTTTTTGTTTAAGATATATTTTAAATTTGTGAAAAGAAGCAGTAATTTTGATGTTATTAAATTTAGAATTCTATAATTTGGGTCCTCTATTTGCAATAGAGAGTTTGGTGGCCGTGTAATAGGTTTTGGGTTGAATGCAGTTTTGATTTGAAAATCTAGTATAGTAAACTTGATTTATTTTGTTAAAAAAGGTATTAAATATTAGAGGTGTCATTTTATTATCAATTTTGTACATAAAAGTAAGTATCTGATAAATGTTTAGTTGATAAACATTGAGTATATTTAATTTATTAAATAAACCTTTTGAGGGCGTTAAACTGTTTACGTTTGAAATAATTCGTAAAGCATGTTTTTGTCTACTGAGAAGTTTTGTTTATCTTGGTTGTGTTGGTGCTGCACCAAGCAATATTCCCATAATTAAGGTAGCTGTGAATAAAAGAAAAGTATATGTTTTTTAAACAGTTTTGGTCTAAAAACCTTTTAGCTTTATATAATAAGCCAATATTTTTTGATATTTTGTTTTCTATTATGCTTATGTGTTTCCGCTGTGAAACTTTTCGTCTTGAAATACTCCTAAAAACGCGCATGAGTTCTCTCTTTTTATAATAGAATTATCAAAACAAAGATAGAGAAGTTTTAATGGTGTAAATTTTTTTCGTGGATCCTATGAATAAGAGTGTATTTGGTTTTACTTATATTTAGGGATAGTTTATTCGACTTGAACCATTCAGTTAAATTTGTGAGTTCTTATTGACTGTTTCAAATAAGAAGTCGATGTTACTATTAGAGTAAAATAAGTTTGTGTCATCGGCGAATAAAATTGTAGTTAAAATATTAGAAAACTTATGTAAGTCGTTTATATAAACAAAAAAGAGTAATGGTCCAAGTATTGATCCTTGAGGTACACCGCATGTGACTGTCATATATTTTGATGTTCCTTCGTTATACGATATATATTGTTTTCTAATTGTTAAGTAACTTTTAGACCAATCAATGTTTGAGTTTTTTATGCCGTAATGTTTTAGTTTAGCTTGAAGAATGTTATGATCAAATGTGTCAAACGCTTTGCTGAGACCTATAAAAACTCTTAGTCTATATTTTTTTTCATCAAACGCTTTAAGTTTGTCATAAATAAGGTGAATAATGGCATGGTCAGTGGAATGTCTTGACTTAAATCCGAATTGTTTGTTGTAAAGAATATTATTACTGTTTAGAAAGGAGTAAAGTCTATTGTACATATTTCTTTTATAGTATTTTTGAGAAACAAGGAAGAATTGAGATCTGTCTATTGTTACAACGTTCGAAACATCACCAGATTTGAAAATTAGTACAACTTTTGCAATTTTAAGTTTTTCAGGACAAACGCCTTGTTTTAAAGATAGATTTAAAATGTGCAATTGTGGAATAGTTATATATTTTATTGATTTTATAATGACACGACTACTGATATCATTATATCCTAAACACTTTTTAGGTTTTAACAAAAACATTGCATCCAACAGTTCTCTTTCTGTAAGTTCTTATTGTCCATTACACTGGTATTATTAGAACTTTAAAAAGGTTCGAATTTTACTTTTGTGGTTTCTTTTTTTGATGCTAAGTTAGCACCTACATTAACAAAATACTGATTACATTGTTTTGCAATTAAAGATTTATCTGTAATAAGTTCATTATTTGATTTAAGATTGATTAGAAGGCTATTACGATCAAGATTTTTTTTTACGATTACTTCTTTAATTATGTTCCAGATCTTTTGCGTTTCATTTTTGTGTTTACTTAACGGTTCAGAATAATAATAGTTTTTAGAACGTCTTAAAATTGATTCAAAAAGACCCTTATAGCTTTTATACATGGTTTTATTTTCAAGTGTTCTTTTTTTGTAAAATTTATTATATAATCGTTGTTTTTTATTGAACGACTTTAGAATACCCTTTGTTATCCAAGGATTTAATAACGTTTTTGTTTTGATAAATTTCGTAGTCTCCGGAAAAACTTTGTTACAAACTTTTTGAAACATGTTAAGGAAGATATTATATGCTTTATTAACGTTTGTAATTTTTAAAAGATGATTCCAATTTATAAAACATAATTGGTTATGAAAATAGTTTATATTAGTTTCATTACTCTAGTTGTTCTTTTCATTTTTTGGGCACCAATTAATATTATCGCACTTTTGTGACACTATAAATACTGGAAAGTGGTCAGAAATGTCAGATTTAAATATTCCTGTTTTAATTTTAATATTTATGAATTCATTAGTGATCATTTGCAGTATCACTTTCTTTGGTAATTCGAGTGGGTTTATTAATTAGTACAATGTAACCATTCTGGAAAATACAGTTGAAAAACTCCTCATTTAATAAAACAACGATTCATAATTGCTTGCGGTTAAGCATAATTCTTTTTTACATTCGTATAACAATAACTTATTTGTAAAAATACATAATCCCCCACCTGTCTTCTCAGAGTTTCTAAACTGATGAATTGTTTTATAATTTTGTAACTGATAATTTGAATCATTCTCAATATTAACATCGTGACACCAAGTTTCGCTAAGACAAATAACTTTAAAATCGATTTTGCTTTTATACAAAAACTGCTTGAATAATTCAAAATTTTTTTGTAAGCTTCTTATGTTTAAGTGCAAAAGTGAGAACAAATTAAAATCTAAACCTTCAATAAGGTTTTCCGATTCTATATCATAGTATATTGGATTGAAATTTTTAATTTATTCTTTATAATAATTAAGGTGGTACTAAAGCTATTATTAAAATGTTAAATAATGTATTAAAAAATTGCAAATTAGAAGTTTTATATATAAAAAACTAAAATATACAAATTTTAAAATAATTTGTACCAAAAAATTTTTTTTTTGCCTCGATTACCCAAATCTAAAAACACATAAAAAGAAAAATACACAGAATGCAACATCTCAAGATAGGGTCATTTATTTGCTCCAAAACTTTACAATAACATTGGTCCCATATTGATGTAGGAGTTGTACTAGAATCATCTACTGTATGCATATAGTTTAGGAGTAAAGGCAATTTTACCATATTGAACCAGCTGCGGGTGCCAGGTGGCAGACATCTCAGGCATTATTTCATGAACTATTTTGTATTAGAACCTAATTCTAGTACAACTCCTGCATATGAATATAATGAATATATCCTGAAAATTTCATTGTAATTGCACCTTTAGATCTTGAGATATTTAATTCTGCGTAATCGTGTATATTGAAAGTTTTCAAATGGAAAAAAACAAGTTTTAAAAACAATAAACTTTCCCAGTCAACTACCAACCACCAATAGAATAAGCTGGGTTTTTTTCTGATTTATTTTCAATTTCTAAGTAACCTTTTCTTATATTTTTAAGGATTTTTCTTTGTTGTATTCCTTTTTTTGATGATTTTCTCCATATGTTTCTGATTCGTTTATTGTTTTTTTTAATAAATCCTTTGTTCATAAATTGTCCGACAGGAATTTTTAAACGTTCAAAAACTTTGCAAATACCAGTAGCACCTTCATTAAACTGTAGTATTGCAGATGAAACTCCAATCTCCAAAACCTTTTTTCCAACAAAAATATTTTTGGGGCATTTTTTCCATATCATAGAATTTAAAGCTTCATTATTGTTTTGGGTTTGTCCGTGTAAACATTTGGAAAGTAACTCATCGCTTGAAAGATCATGAAAAATTGGGAGAAGAACAGCTTTAATTGACAATGGTATATTCAATGTGGGTTTGTATTTGTTTTGATTATTAAATCTATCTGTTTGCCACAAGCACCAACTATTTTTGGATTGGGGCAGAATTGATGGCGTTCGATGAGATTACTTATATTACTATTATGAAATAACACAGCCCAAACAGATTTCTTCATTGGGTATAATAGTTTATTCTGCCTAATTGTCATTCCATAATAATTTTGAAGTTTATTTATAACTTTATCTGTCAATCTTCCAGCCCCATTTAATTTTTTTCCATCACTTAGTATTTTTCCCTTCATACTTTGAAGCAAACTGCGGCATCGTGTACATAATCGCTTCTGAACGTGGCCAACACATTCTAATTTTTCAATTGTTATTTCTTCGCCATATGGTTTAGAAGACTTGACTTCATTAAAAGACGATGTGTCACCATCACCAATATATGAAGTGTAACGCAAACCATAACTTTTTATTTATCGAGAAAACATTAAAATAGCACCAGCAGCCTCCATAGAACCTGAAGATTTTTTGTGATTTGCTTGGCAGATATGATTTGTTTGCCAGTTCAGGTACCCTGGTTTGTTTTTTTTCCCTTTCTACATGGCACATCCTTTGCAATATTTGGATAAAACTACTGTGTCTAAACACTTTCCATTTTCTCTTGAAACTAAAGTTACAACACCGTTCATTGACGAATACCCACGTTTTTGCCATGTACCATCAACTGAGACCTGGCAATTTATAATGCTATTGTTATCAAAAGTATTGGTAGCAAGTAAACTCTTTGTTTCTAAAGCTGCATTGCTCATGCTTTCTGAAGCTGCATCGTTATAAAAAGTATGTGATTTTTTATTTATTAATTGATATCCAGGAAATGATAATGGTGTTGACATGTTCTTAATGTTTGCAAATGTACGGATTCCCTGATAACCTTGACCAATCTCACGAAATGCTATAACCATTTGATAATTAATGCAGCTTACAGCTTTTTCTAAAGTAAGTTTATTTGTTTTCAGTGAGCTTTCAAATTCATATTTCCAGTCACATTTTGTGCAATCCAAACATAGAAGATACGAAAATCCCTTTCTTTTTTGGAAATTATTTGATAAAGTTACTGTTTTCCTACATATAGGACAAAAAATAAATTTTACAAGCTCATTCTGAAGAATCGAAAAGTTTATAAGAATGTTATAATCATCATTGTTACTAAATGAACTACTGCATTTTTTTGTTTTTAAGTTTTCTTTCACTTGAACAAGGTTTATCGAATTGCATGGTTTTATCATCAAGCTTGTTGTTTTTTGTGAATCTGTTACCTTTAAACTTCATCTTTTTCTTTGCTTTTAAAGACTTAGGCATCTTTAAAAACCAACTAATATACTTAATAAATGTTTTTATAATTCTAAATAAAATAAATAAATATGGAACAGCAGCGAACAATCAATTATTTTATTTGTAGTTTGTAAATGTCTGTTTCACTTTTAAAAGAATTTTAAACTTGCAGTCGTGATTTAATGAAAGTAATATGGTTTTAGCTTATGGATTTAAGACATTTTATCAAAAAAACTTAATTGCAAGATTTAATGTGACCCCTTGTTTAAAAACATGGTTATATTACCAGATTTTGGGGCAAAATCAAATCTTGCTTGGCGTTGCTAAGGCGTTGCTAAGCGAATAAAATTATACCTGGCTTATTAAAAATCTTTTATCTCTTAATATTATTAAAAAAACATATTAAAGTTATATATATTTGAAACCAGAATTGAAATAAAAATCCTAAAATCGCTTTTTTTATGATTTTAATGCTTTAGTACCACCTTAATATCAGGATCAGAATCTTTATTCTTTATTATTGTTTTTTTATTTATAATTTATTTAAATTCAGTTTTTTGGAAAATAGTATTTTGACTCATTGTAAGGATAAATGTATCAAATAAAAAAAATTAATAATAATGAATAATAATGTAATTATTTTATTAAGTATTATAAGGATGTGTTTATTTAAATCTTTCACAATGAGTTTATCGTTATTATATTAATAATAACAGAATACTTACCATTCTTTCTGTGTTCTTTCATCTTGTTTAGTAAATTTTTTCCAATTTCACGTGTTTCGCTGGAAAAATCTTCATTTATATAGATTCCCAATCCTTTGAGTTTATTTGCCGCCTGTAACACTTTTACTTTGTTCTTATAGTGAAATAATTTGACAACTATGATTCTTGTCTTATTTTCATCATTTTTTCCCGTTTTGTGAGCTCTTTCTATGTTGATATTGCTAAGACATAGATTACTTTCGAACAAATTTTTCTTTCAGTATCATCCCAATTTTTAAGTTTGTTTTCAATACTCCATCAATCCGAAGATTGTTTCTACCTAGTCTGTCCTCCAACTGTCTTAACTTTTTATCTCCATCATCGATAACGTTATTATTTTTAACAGTTTTCCAGTTCACTTACTTTTTTTCTTGAATTTCCTGCGTGACATTTAAACTTTCTTCAATATCTTTATTGATATGTTCCAAATGTTTTATTTTTTCGTTAATTTTTTTTTAACTCACACATAATTTTTATTTTACGTTCTCTTTTTCTAGCATTTCACATCTTTCTTTAGATTTACTTGCTTTTTTAAGTACAGCGTCAATTCTATCATTTGTTAATTTTACATCATCACGAGCGCAAGCGACATAAAATTTAGATGTCGCGTTTTTGCTAGTTCTTAAAAATTACGCTTATTCTGCGCCATCTAGCGGCCAAATATTGAACTCCATGTGGAAGTGCGCCATCTAGCGGTCAAATATTTAACTTCATATTTAAAACACTACAAGTTTTTATCCAGCCAAAGAATCTTCTTAGTATTAATATTGCAGTTAACGTTTACTGTTTTTTCACTTTCGTTTTTTAAAGCAGTTACTTTAAAAACTTTTCTGAATTTTAAAGAGCGCGTTCTGAAAAAAACGCGGTCATTTATGAAAAATCAAACAGGCAAGAAAGCGAAGATATATAAACTTTTTGGAATTCAATTATTATTTAATAGTTAAGGTGTGCAGAAGAGATTTGGAGACATTTTCCATGACTCGAGACTCCACCCAGTGGGCACAGTACGTTTTTAAAACCTTCTTTGGACGCTTTTATTAGGTTTAAACCTTATAAAAACGTCTAAAAAACGTTTTAAAAACGTACCGTGCCCACTGGGCACCTTGCTGCACACTCTGATCCTCAATTCAAGCTGCTTTGGATATCTGAACAAGAGCGTCATTTGGACATCCGCCTTCTGAAACGCGAAGTCACTGCTAGAAAGGAAATTCTCCGAGCTGGAAGCTCTATGTAAGTAAAGTTATTGTAGCCCATTTCTCTCAATACCTACTATATTGAGTCCTGTTCTTTTAAAAATTGAAAAGTAACATTTAAAACCTTAGAACTGAATTTCTATAAAGGTTCAATAGCTCCAACTTTAGCGAATCGACCACGGATGAAAATGGTGGCACAAAGCAGCGAGGGCGATTCTTGGATGCCTACAAAAAGCGCAGCTCGAGTGATCTTGACGAGGCGGATCGTTACTTCAATGAGGAGCAACGTGATCGATCTCAGCTAGACAGATATCCAACAATCAAATTGATTATTAGGTATATTTTAACCATTTTTTAAATCCACTATAAAGCACAAAATGAACTAATTAAGACTTAAATGTTTCATAATTTTTTAGGCAGTACAACACTGCGTTGCTTTCCTCTGCAGCTTGCGAACATTCAGTTTAGGGAAACTCATCTTCACTGCCAAATCGCCAATAAATAAATATTGGGAAATATATTGAAACTTTTTTATAAGCGGATTTGTTAGCGAATGAGCGGAGCGCCCGCTCAAGCATACACCGCCGCCTCTACGATCACCAGTTCTATCATATCTGTATATATTGTACCCAGGAATATTTGCAATTTAGTTATTTTTAAACCATGTTTTGCTTATTCCAACAATTTTTGGACAATACAAACTAGTTACAACCATTAATTCATCTAATTTATTTTCCAGTGAGGTAGCATTCAAATAAATACAATTGAGTTCTGTTATGCTTCCAGGTAATAAAGGTGCTTTAAGTACAGTTTTGATTCTTCTTGAACTTTTGCAATTGGTTACCACGAATACCATATCGAAATGTAGAGTTTATTTCAAGATGGCATTAAGCCTGTTTCTTTCATGTCTTAGCTGAAGATCGAGTTGTCTTTCGGCTTCAGTTAGATCTGGACTTATAAATCTGTTTATGATCGATACTGTTTCTTATATATGTATATATATATATATATATATATATATATATATATATATATATATATATATATATATACATATGTATCTATATATGTATATATGTATGTATATGCATATTATATTAAATATTATCAGGTAATATATATATATATATACATATATATATATATATATATATATATATATATATATATATACATATATATATATATACATATATATATATATATATATATATATATATACATATATATATATATATATATATATATATATACATATATATATATATATATATATATATATATATATATATATATATATATATATATATATATATATATATATATATATATATATATATATATATATATATATATATATATATATACAGTCAGTCACAAAAGTTTTCGTACACCTTACAAATTAGAGAAAACACTTAATAAAAGCCATTTTAAATGCAAAAAAATAATTTTATATCAAAGTAACAAGAATATATCGTACAAGAAATAAAAAATAATGAACTAAATAAAAATATTTATTTGTAAAACTGAAAAAGTTTAATTTTTGAATTTATAATATGTCACAAAAGTTTTCGTGCAATAAACAAAACTTGTAAAAAAACAAGAATATGAAAAATTAAAAAATCTTTATTATTTTGTTGAGCATCCTTTGGCATTTACACAAGCTTTTAATCTTCTGTTCACTGATGACACTAATTTTTGGGTATAAGAAGACGGAATTTTATTCCATTTTTCTTGTAAGATATTTTTTAGCATATTAACATTTGTTATTCTATGTTTCCTGACTTGTCTGTCTAAATAATCCCTCACATTCTCTTTTGGGTTAAAGTCTGGTGATTGGGGAGGAGAATGCAGTTGTTTTGGAACATTGTAAAGCAACCATGATTTTACAACATATGCAGTGTGTTTTGGATCTCAATCCTGTTGAAATATCCAATTATTTCCTAACTTTAATTTAGTAGCATCTGATTTCAAATTATTTTTTATAATGTCCAAATATACCCAGCGATCCATTTTAGGCTGAATAAATACCAAACTCCCCACTCCAGCTGCAGCCATTGATCCCCAAACCATCACACTTCCACCTCCATGTTTCACTGTTGGAATTAAATTTTTCTTCTTTTAGTTCTGTATTCTTTTTTCTCCATACTTTTCCACGGCTATCAGTTCCGAAAAAGTTAAATTTACTCTCGTCAGTAAATAAAACTTTGTTCCAAAATTGTTCATCTTCCTTTTCATACTTTTTGGTGAACTCCAATCTTTTTCGTCTATTTTCTACACTTATAAACGGTTTCTTTCGAGGTACTTTGCAATTTAATCAGCATTTTCTAAGTATTCGTCAAATATTTTCTGGATGAACTATCTTTCCAATTTCAAATTCAACATCTACTGCTAATTTTGGTGCAATAACACATGGGTTTGAATTGACTTTTTTAATTATACTCCTTCTGTCTCGTGAATTTAAAATTTTTGGTGGGCTACTTCTTTGTAACGTATTAACAGAACCAGTCATTTCAAATTTTTTAACAATACATTGAACTGTGGAAAGTGTTTTACCAACAATTTTGGCAATTTGACGAAGAGATTTTTTTTCTTTATGGAATTTTATGATTAATTCACGCATGTCATCAGACATGTGATGTTTCGTATTTAAACTCATTTTTATAGCTAAACTTTTTTTGAAAAAATTATTATTACCTTAATAAAAAGCTATGAACGAACAAATTTGAACAAGTTTTAACCAACCACTAAGGAATTGCATATTATTAGGTATTAGTTTTATTAATGTACGAAAACTTTTGTGACAAATTATAAATTCAAAAATTAAACTTTTTCGGTTTTACAAATAAGTATTTTTATTTAGTTAATTATTTTTTATTTCTTGTACGATATATTCTTGTCACTTTGATATAAAACTATTTTTTTGCATTTAAGATGGTTTTTATTAAGCGTTTTCTCTAAATTGTAAGGTGTACGAAAACTTTTGTGACTGACTGTATATATATATATATATATATATATATATATATATATATATTTTCAGTGCCGGTTTTAGCACTATCAGCGCCCTGGGCGAGATTTCTACGGCGCCCCTAGCTCAATTTAACCCCATTCAAAAAAAAGGCAAAGGGTAAAATAACCAATTAGTTTCGCCCCTTTATATTAGGCGCCCTGGGCCATCGCCTAACCAGGCCCTACCCTAACGCCGCCACTGTATATATATATATATATATATATATATATATATATATATATATATATATTAACTAACATCATTTTAAGCTGCATTGACATATCTACTGCAATAAAAATTCAAAAACTAGGAAAAGCAGCTGGACTTTTGAATCTTTGATGTGCATTAGTAGTAGTCTACAGCTTTTAATTTTTTTTTAATTTATGGATTAAATATGGTTTTTTTACCATATTTAATCCATAAATTATTACCAAGTTATGTGAGGCCAAGATTATTACATTATGGTATAGTCGAAAATGGCTGATTTAACAGATGTGAACAACTATAGAGCAATATGTTTCCTCTGTTATGTCAAATATGTATAACAATAATAAAAATGGTGATTACCAATTTGGCTTTAAACAAAATTACTCAACAACGTCATGCAACAACGCAAACTATTTTAAAAACACTGTTCAATATTAAACATCTAGAGGAAGTCATGTATTTGCTTCTTTCATAGATTTTAATAAAGCATTTGACAGTGTTAATCACTGGCTGTTGTTTCAAAAATTACTAGATAATGGGTTATCAAAAAAACTTGTTTGTTTGCTTGCATTTTGGTATAGTAATCAGCAAATGCCCTTTAGATGTCAAGAAACAAAATCAAATAGTTTCCGAGTTAGAGATGGTGTTCATCAAGGTAGTAAATTATTCCCATTTCTATTTTACTTTTACATACACATTTTGACTTTATAAATCTCAAACCTGAGTATTGAATGTAATATAGGTGGCTTCTTCAGGAATGTTTTGGGTTACCCTGATGATGTGGTTCTAATTGCACCTTCTTGGTTTTCTCTTCAAAAACTGCTTAGCTTTACAAACAAGAAGTCTTCTTTAATTAACATGTCCTTTAATACCAAGAAAACGGTATTTATTGTGTTTAATCTAACTCCAAAATCAAAATTTATATCAAACCCATTTCCAGAATTATGTGTAAAGTTTTTTTTGTTGAATCTTAGTCATATAAATTATATTTGTGTATTGTATGTATGTATGACCCTTCAACTTCTTGGTTATATCAAGATCATTAGTTAGGTCTTTTTTAATTATAATAATTAAACCCATTATTATAATTAGACCCATTCATTTATGCTCTACCAGAGTAAAGGTTAAATTGTTTAAATAATACTGCATTTGCTTATATGGTGCTTCTTTGTGGCTAAATTATAATGATAAGGCAATTGTATGTCCTCAGTATTGCTACAACAAATGTGCTAAAATGTTTTTTGGTTATGACAAGTACAATAGCATATTTCTCATGCTTTTAGATCACAGATAACCATATTTTAATACAATAATCTTATATATTTATATAAACGTGATGAAATAAAGGTGATTTTGTGAAGCAACATTTTTTTTTATTACTATTTTGTGTTTTATCTTAACATTATTTGTACAAAAAGTATTAATTAAAAATTCTTACTTAGTACTTTTTTATTAAAAAAATGCTGATCCTATCATACATTCTTTACAGTAATGAATTTAAATGATTTTAGAAAGAATTAGATTTAAGATTTCCTCTTTTTAAAATAACTAGATGTAAAAAGTTAAATCATTTTAGAATAGCATTTTTACATAAACAAAAAAAAAACTAAAAACTTACAGGTTTTTAGTTTTTTTTTTTTTTGTAAAATATGGGGAATATTTATTAAAATTATCCTATTCCTTCAAAAAACAAAAAAAAAGATAATGGAATTTTTGGAATTTCGCGTTATATGCATTGCTTTGGGCTGGCTAACACCTTGACTTATTTTAAGTATTTTTTCTCCAATTTATAGCTTGAGAGGAATTCATCATGGTTAAGAAAAGAAACCTCAAAAAAGCTCTGTGTAGCCTTTAATAACAAATAAATGTTCTCATGATTAAAAAGTACATTTTGAGATTAACTGATGTTTTAGCTCATAGAAACTACTTTGTAGGTGATGTAAGTATAGCTAATAAATTATTTATTATATTTTTAGTAAAAATTATCTTTTATGCCATTTAAACTTATTTATTTTCTTTTAAGAAAGCTGGGCTCAGTCAATCTATATCAGAAGATCTTATTTTAAAAATTTCTGAGCTAGTTAGAAAAGGTGTCAATACTGTTCCAGAAATGAGTCGACATCTACAGACATTTGTTCAATCGGAATTTGGTTGTAAAGAAACTCGCCATGTAACTAACAAACCCTATTTTTCAAGAGATGGGACCATTCGCAATTGTATAATGAAATCAAGAAGAAAACTTTGCAGATCGTTAATTGATCAAGAATGTTTGCGTGATAAAATTAATTAGGATTACTTTTTGATGAAGCAATGATTAAATTTTGACCAAAGAGAATGGGCATTAAAGATGATAGCATTCCAGAGATTCAAGATTCATTGGTGTTTGTTTATTAATATGTATGGATGCAGAGACTATTTTACAATATGGTAGCGAGCTGGTTTTTCTTTATGCTACATATTGCACAACTAGATATGCTCTTCCTCTCTTTTTTCTAGTGGTTAAAACAAATATTGATTACCAAGTTGTTGCCATATTTGTGTGTGAGCATGAAACCACAAAAGCCATCAAAGAAACATTGATTTGCAGTAAACAATGGAATCATAAATTCCAACCAAAATTTTTTTCAACTGATTAATCAAATGAAGAAATCAATGCGTTTGAACCTGTATTTGCAGGTAAAAAAGAAAAGTTTTTGTTTTAGTAAAATTTTATTTGTGAGTTTGTGTTAAATCTTATATAATTATTACAGTTGTCAATATTAAATTAAACCTAAGTTTTTTTAGGAACACTTTATTTTTATTGCCTTTTACTTGAATTTAGTAGTAGCTTTTATTTATTAATGTTTTTTATATATCATCTGTATAAAAGGGAAACGCACTAAGTCCATTTTTGGCAGTATGGAGTTATTTATACCACTATTTAGTATTTTAAATTCTCTATTTTTTTATATACCACACAAATTTAATAAATCAATTGGTAATGAGTTATTAAGATTTTTTATTTCTATTATTACACAAAAACTTATTAATTTAACTATTATGGAAAAACTTATTTGTTCATTATCTCAAAATGATGTTTTTGGGCTTCCTTTGTATACCGATGAAATATTGTTTATTTTTAAAGCTTTGTATGTACCTGAAAAATTTGTACTAACAAAATATGTTTGGATAATAGTAATAAAGTTTGAGAGAGTTTTCTTTTGATGAAAAACTAAAGTTAAATAATAACTTTTTATTTGATGGCGTATTTGAGAGGTAATGACAATATAATAATCCTTCAAATCCAGATTGACATTAAACTTTCCCAACATAAAAATCATTACTTTATTATTACATAATCTTTACTATTGCAAATAAGTACCAACTTTTATCTAAACTTGTCTGTAAATATATAAATATTTAGCCAAGCTAAATATAAGCTGTCTGCAAAATGTTAATGATCAGAAAAAATACATGTTATAAACATGCATATTATATATCGTAGAGAAAAACTATTAATTAGAAAGTTTTAATACATTAATTTAAAATGTCGTGTACTTATTTGCAATTTTCATCGAGGACAAGCATGAGAAAGCAGACTATCTAAAACCATTAATGGTTGTTGCCTAATAAAAGATGAAGTTAAATTAAAGCTTCGCCTTACTTTTTTTCGCCCACTCAAAAAGTGAAAAGATTTGTCAAAATGCTGTGAATGCTTTAAAGGAATCTCTAGAGTGGAAAAATAACCCAAAGCTTATGGAATATTAACAGAAGTAGAAGCATTGCATCTTTTCATTTTAACTATCCAATATGCATGACTTTTTTAAATTTAAAATTAACATGGTATAACAGTTGTTTTATACTAATTTTTGTTTTTATTTAATATTTAACATTAACAGGCTAGTATACCACGACTATTGCTGCACCTACTACTAACTAATTTTGCTTTATAGCTGTTCGTTATAATCTTCTTCTTATTAATACTTTTTAGAGATGGGTATTTTTTTACAGTCAAGATCGACTCTTGGTGAATGTCAACACTAACAATGGAACTGAAAAACTAAACCAATCTTTCAAACATGGTTTTCTGCAAAAAAGAAAAAACTGTTCCCTTTCATCATTGCTTAGTATTTGCAATTAAGAATGCCTTCCTAGCAAATATGACAGGTTAGTTTATACCAATACCATTGCTACATTTGCTGAATTTATACGGTAAATACTACAATGACTATACAATCAACTGTTCTTACTTTTTTATTTTTACTTTCATTATTAACATTATTTTTACTTTATTAACATCATTATTAACATTATTTTTACTTTCATTATCATTATTAACATTATTTTTATAACATACTTTCATTATCATTATTAACATTATTTTTACTTTCATTATTAACATAACATATTTCATTATTTCATTATTACTTTCATTATTAACATTAATAACATTTTATTTTTACTTTAATTATTAACATGGATGCATGCATGCATGTAATAAAATGCATTCATTTATACGTACATACATACATACATACATACATACATACATACATACATACATACATACATACATACATACATACATACATACATACATACATACATACATACATACATACATACATACATACATACATACATACATACATACATACATACATACATACATACATACATACATACATACATACATACACAGATAATAACTATAATGATTGTTCAATTTAGCTATGCTGACCAAAATAGAAGAGAATACTCCTCCTATAGAAAATTAATGATAAAATTCCAATGTATTTAATCAATCGTCCACGTCTTTTAGTAAAACATTGAAAATGATAGATAAATTACAAGGTATAGACTTGCAGGGAATCAGTGATGAAAATAACAGATTGTACAATGTTGCTTCATTTCAGTCAAATAACAGGGATATCTACCAAGGTTACCTTGGTGATGCAGAATAGTTTCCTAGTTATACTTGCTCTGCTTAGTTTACTACTGCATATCCGTGTAAGTATTTTTTTACCATTTCCATGAAAAAAAATCTTACCTGGTTTGATTTTGGTACCTCTAACAGAAATTCACCATATTTTATTCTAGATCAATTGTCTGATGAATTTCAACCTCTTATTTCGATTCATTGTAAAGATTTGTTAAATTCAAATATGTTTCAAAATAATCGTTTTGAAGATACCAAACCACTAGTTGTCTCTCAACCATATGAGAAAGGTCAGACTGACCAAAGTTGTATGAATTCTATAAGTCCTATTAACTATTAACTATTATGTAACTACTTCTACTGTACTAGCTCCATTCAAAACATAAATTCACATGCTTGAGACAATCTTAATAGGTGTTCGTGATCCTTTAGAGCAAAGCAAGAAGGCTTAAGTAATCTCGATTGACAAACGTGTTCTAAGCCAGTTTATGACTGTTTCGTACCTATCGCCATTATTTACAGATAAATTGAAAGCAATAAGCGTTGTGATTCGTTGATATTTCCCTTTGAATCCACCATTTTTACGGAAAATTAATAGGGCAAATGTACCATGTTCCATTCTTACATCTTGTTCCAAATATTCGCGTTTTTTTGCCTCTCCTTGAGTTTATAATACCAAAAAGTGTAAATGCAAGTGGCACAAATAAATAGCCGTGGCGCAGTGATTGTTGCACTGCATTAAAAAATGAAAAGGTTCAGGGATGGACGTCTGTTCTGACTATAAAAATGATTTTGGTACGGAATACGCCGGAAGCTCTTTAAATGCTCTTCTGCGCTCCCGTGATAAGATATATTCATAAGAACTTCTCGGAGCGCCTTAAACACTAAAAAAAAAACTTTTTCTTTTAATGATCTTGTCGCGTAGTTTCAAAATATTAACAATAATTTGACAAATATCTGGGTGCATGATTATTATTGCTTTAGAGAAATCTTACTACGTTAACAGAATAATAAAATTCTTACTACTTACCACACCGCATAATTTAACATTATTTTACATGGGTTTACTGTTTTCATGCGCATTCAATAACAGTTTTTTTAATTGCTTTTTTTTTGCAATTCAATAACATTTTTGCAATTACATAACAGTCTTTTGCTTTATAAAATGCGATATGGCACGGACTTTAATGCAATTAGAGATAAGACAGGTGCAGTAGGAACCCTTGGAAAATTTTGGTAAAAAATACAAGCTTCTTAACGAACACAATGTAATTTTATTTGCAGTAATCAATTATGTAAGGATTTCTAAAAGTTTAGGAATATTGTGGTGCAAAAAGAGTTGCTATCCAGCAAACAATAAACTCTCTTTTTATCAAAAATGTTACCTGCCTCTGACAATAGTGTCATTTAAATGTTAATTAAATTTTAAATAGTTGAAAAGTATAGGTTGCCTAATACAGTAAATAATTTAATTTTAACCCAAATGAAATAATAGAAAACAAAGAAATAATTTTAAATATAAATATTACGCAGGTTAAAACTTTCAATAAATAAAATTATTAGAAACAAATAAAAGCAACATATTAGATTTAAATGAAACAAGAATCAAATTAATGAAATAAGTTATACATAGATTATAGGTTATAAATATATATTATATAGCCAAGATGCTGAATTGTGCGGGCTTTCACTTTCGATCTTAAAGGTAAAAAATGATATAAATATAATTCTTGTTAAAATACAAAATTTCCAATCCGGTACACCCCTACATAGATTTAAAAAAAAATTATCAAATTACCTCATTAAACAGCTTTAAATTAAAAAAAAAGACCAAAAAATTTCTTTATATATAATATAAACAATAAATAGTTGTTTACAACAACAGTCTATTGAGCTTTTCCGTACCTAATTCCTCTTCTGCCACCTCGTAATTTCCAAGAAAACAAGGGTAAGTTTATGTCTCCATTGCTTGCCCAAAACGATATGCTCCCTTAGATTTTGAGCCTGGATAATTTTGATGCTAGGCTTAAAAAAAAAAAATTCATAATACATAAATTAACTAAAAAATATCTTTATTAATATAATATGAAAATCAATTTTAATTATGTAACAGTACTTTTAAAAGTAATTTCTCTGACGGTTTTTAACATACATTTTTAGTGGACATCTAGAAAAAACAATAATTGAACATATAAAAAAAAAACAACGTAAAATGTTAAAGTTTACAAAATGAAACAAAATTCAAATATCCTTATTCTGATGCCCAAGTTTAAACATTATTGGAGCTTATAATACAGGTGAGTTAATCATGTATTAATTAGAAAAATAAAATTTATGAAAATGTATATAATTTAAAAATATATAGAACGCAATATTACAATAGTGGAAAAACTTTGAGGTATTGGTGGTACTCGTTTTATAAGCGAGAAGTACGGAGTTCCATCACGCAATGTTCCTAGTAGTACCGCTATCAACTTTTTGATCCATGCAGTGCCTGTGTTAAAGGTTTGTGTTTCTGAGTTATAAGGTTATAACAGCGATATAAAAAATAATATTAGCCTCCAACATTGGAGTGGTTCACTCGACTCGAAAAAAATATTAGATTCTGCCCGGAGAAACAAATTGATACAGTTCTGAATTACATTGCTGATAGAAATATATTATGTGTATTAAAATATAACAAATCTGCATGAAGAAAAAATTTAGTACTGCATAGAAGAATATAAAAAAACAGATCACAAACTAAACGTTTTAAATTTAAAATTAGTTGTTTATAAAATTTAAATTACAATTTTTGGTTGCCTAAAATGGTTAAAAAAACCAATTTATAAATTAGTTATGATTATCTATCAATGATTGAGTCAAGTTCTCGTTAACTGAAAGTGTGAACGATTTGTCACCAACAACATCCAACACCGCTGACAAGTAAGCGGCCTGGCTTGATATTTGACCGGGGCTATATTTGATAAAATATAGCTGCGGCTGGGTTTGTGACCGGGGCTTTATAAAAATTTATACATTCTAAAGTTTTTTATTTTTTTATTTTCATAAACATAATTACCATTATGGTCGTCATGGTCATCAACATCATCATTATCTGATCATCTTCTCTTTTGGCAAATACTACACCATATAAATCATAAAATTTATATAAATATATAAGACTATTGTATGCCAGCATCGAAATAAATATCAGACAAATGTTTATATCCATAATATGTATGCATAAAGCGCATCTCAGAAGCTTTTATTCCTTCTGGAATAAAAGTTTGCAAGCTTTTATTCATTCTCTTTAATTTTAAGTCAAGCCTCTACACCACATTTTTCACCATCTTCAGCAGTTCCTTTATTAAACATTAATCATTTTTTACGAACATCTAAAGAATAATAAAAAAGAACATCTCTTTTAAGAACTAATATCCTTTTATTATTCAAAGAAGTCAATGTAAAAAGGTCCTGTCTGATGTTAAGCTCTGTTATTCTCAGTTTACTAAATCTTGTATCTTATCTCAGATGTTAGGCTCTAGAGACTCTTGGTAAGTCTTTAACAGTGTCATTAACTGAAGAAGGTCTAACATTTAATCTCTAATTAATAGTCTGATCTTTTTACTTCTCCCTGGAAAAAGGCAGAGTTATTTGCAAAGAAATCTTACTCTTCCAACCAGTTAAACAAATTAAAACATTGTTTTTTTTAAAGTTAAGCAAAAAAATTTTCAAAATTTTTGCGAAACTTTTAAAAAGTGCTAAATAAGTGTTTAAATACAATTTTTCAAAACACTTTGACCTCTCTAAGTATCCTATGAAAATATCCTATGATTAGTTCCACTCTATTATTAGTTTCTTATATAAAGGTTTTGAGATTATTAAATTATTTCTTCCTAACTCCAGTATTAAAGTTATTCCTGAAGACCTACACTCTTTCTTATTTTTAGTAACTTTAAAGGTACCGCAATGTTCTATCCTTTGCTCCTGTATTGTTTCTTATCTAAATTATCAATCTTTATGAAAATTTTACATCTAAAGTGGTTCTGTTTGCTGACGACTCAACTTTAAACTCTTGTCTTGACAAAAAATCTTCACTTTTTGATTGCTTAGAACGAGCAGCCAATTTTTAATCTGATCTCTCTTCATTAACAGCCTAAGGCTTGCATTGGCGTAAGTATTTTATTCTGGACTTAAAAATCACAAGTTTTGTCAGACAACAAAACTCGTTTACTGCAAAAAAATATTGCAACAATGTTGCGATTCCTATGTTAATGAATAACAACTTTCTTACTCTCAGACAAAGTCCGAAAGCACATTGTAAATGTAATTAGACCTGTTTTATCTGCCGAGCTTGAGCCAATCTCCCATTGTTGGAAGGTTGCATATTTTTCTTTTTTCTACAAATACTATTATGGTCAGTAACTCATAACTAAATAGCGGTTGCTTTCAATCTTGTTGGAAGTAAATTAGAATTTAAGAATATTAAAATATAAGTCAGTATTTAATAAATAGTAAATGTAAGCATAAAATTATAATATAAGTAATTATAAGTAAATATAAGTATTATCAATTTTTTTAAAGCCCCGGCTATCAACCCCTGCTAAATCCTATAATTTATCTGGGGCCGGGTTTGCAAAAAGTCTCATTTTTATGAGGGGACAGGGCTGGGACCCCGATCACTTAGTACCGCTGACCTTGCTGGCATCAAAACTCAAAACATCTGTATTTTTCAATCCAATCTTTATTCTCATACTTCTTTTTTAGACTCACTCTATTATCACATTACTTACTACCCTAAAGCTGACTGGGATTCTTTTTGTGATTTCCTTAATAAAAGTCCTCGGCTGATCTCATTAGCCTCTTTGGTGATAAATGAGCCTCCTACAACCACTACTATATATATGTGTGTGTGTGTGTGTGTGTGTGTGTGTGTGTGTGTGTGTGTGTGTGTGTGTGTGTGTGTGTGTGTGTAGAGAATACCAAAAACCGCAATCTTTTAAAGTTTTGGATTCCTTTAAAGTGTGTATGAA
The DNA here is from genome assembly GCF_038396675.1 of Hydra vulgaris. Taxonomy (NCBI): domain Eukaryota; kingdom Metazoa; phylum Cnidaria; class Hydrozoa; order Anthoathecata; family Hydridae; genus Hydra; species Hydra vulgaris. The sequence continues at coordinate 32,163,452 of NC_088927.1, forward strand.
ATTAGTAAAGGCAAACAATCATCCTGCTATTATTGGCTGAGTTACTGCTGACAAGAACATCACCACTATGTGAAAGACACATTTTCAAGCACTATATAATTCACTTAATGATAACCAGCATGGAATACAGTTTGAACAGAAAGAGCATTTTTCATTGCTAGACATACCTGTTAGAGTTACTATTATAGGTGTTACTAATGCTTGCATAAGCAAAATAAGAAAAAATCTGCCAGACCAGATGACTTGTTTATGCAATCATTTATATATGGAGGACATAGACTGTCTCTCTATCTAAGCATTTTTTTTAATTTATGCTTTAATTTTTCTTATGCTTTACTAGATGCACTTTTGTGAAACGACAATAATACCTCAAGTAAAATCTAAAATTGGAAACTTAACAGATGTAGATAATTAGAGAGCAACCGCAATCTCTCGCTTGTTCTAAAATACTTGAAGGTATTTTAGAACAAGCGAGAAAATTTTATTAAAAAGAATCAAATCTTATGAGAATGCTGATGATTTTCAGTTTGGTTTCATTTCACAATGTCGTGTACATAGTATTTAAAAAAGAGAGTTGAATACTATATTTCTAGAGGAAGCTATGTATTCACTTACTTTAAAGATTTCAACAAAGTTTTTAATAGGGCTAATTATTGGAAACTGTTTTCTAAATTAATTGATTAGAGTATTGTCAAGAATGTTGTCTGTCTACTTGCATCTTGGTACAAAAATCAAACTATGTTTGTCAGATGGCACAAAGTAAACTCTGATAACTTTAACATAAGCAATGTTTTACGGCAAGGTGGAATTCTTTCACCATTCTTGTTCATATTTTATATAAGAAAACTGATTTTGATATTACGAATATGCATATTGAATGTAACATAGGTGGAATTTTTTTGAATCTTTTTGGGATAAGCCCAAAATATTGTACACATTCCTCTGTCTTGGTTTGCATTGCAAAAAATATTAACTGCAATAAATGTTGAAGCCACTGCCATTAACATGACATTTAATACAAAAAAAAAAACGGTGTGTATGATATTTAACCCAAAACAGAGATGTAAGATTGTTTCAAGCAATTTTCTACTGTTTACCTTAGCTGGAATTGAATTAATTTTCATTGACAAATTCAAGTATCTGGGTCACATAATAGAAAACGGTTTGTTTGATAATGCTGATATAAATCAAGAGATTAAATGTCTTTATAGGCATATAAAGGCATTTAATCTCTGTTTTTAAGATGTGGCTCTATGGACTAATTTTAGTGCAAACACTATATTAAAGTTAGACTCTTGTTTCAAGAAATGTACCAAAATGTTTTTTGGATATGACAAGTACTCAAACGCTACAAATATGTTTATGGTACTAGGCTTGCCTAATCTACTTTATTGCTTAACTACAGACTTAGTCTTATAAATCAGTTAACTACCTGTGCCAGCAGCAATGTAGCTGTGTATAGATTAAACAAAACTTTTAACTAATTTCTTTTCTTATCTTAAGTATAGACTTTGTACTGTTCTTGTTGTCTGAATTTAAATAAGTAAATAATATATATATATATATTATATATATATATATATATATATATATATATATATATATATATATATATATATATATATATATATATATATCTGATAAATCATATATTCGAATTACATATACGAAACATATTCACGATCATATTTACAAAAATACAATACATTTATATATATATATATATATATATATATATATATATATATATATATATATATATCGAAAATCAGGATGCCTAAGACTAAGAAAGAAAAATAAATTATAAAACGTTTATAACCTTTTTTCTTAAATTAAAAGTTAAATAACAAAAATCTACATCAGAATTGACTAAAAATGAATTTTTAAAAATAAGAATTTACCATGAGCCTTACAATATCTTAAAAACTAAATTAACTTTATTTTTAAGTAACTGCATGTTAATTAGTTACTATGTTTATATAAATATTATTATTAAAAACAACTAATACATTTTAAATGCTTAGACATAAATCAAAATCTTAATTAAAAAGTTTTAGTACGTCGTGTTGTTTTGCTAAAGTAGTTAATATTCACCAAATTATTTATTGCAACAGCATCACTGATTGAGGCATTTATATGAGTTTTCATATTATTTTTTTTATTTTTTTTTAATTTGTTGAAGCTCTGATTAGCGCATTTTTTGGCATTTTAATATGAAATGATTATAAAAGTTTTGGGTTGAGAATTTACCTGTGACTATAGCCATAATAATGTGAATATGCTGGAAGCTAGCTTCCAGCATAATGAAATACTTCATACCGAATACTTCATACTTCATAGTCTTGAATTCTTTCATACTTCATACAATACTACATTCTTCTTGTAGCTAGCCACAAGAGTCGCAGGGGTTAAAGTAGGGGGGAAACCCAGAGAGACGTAATATAAATAATGTATTAGTGCCGCAGATTAGCATAATAATTTTGCAAGAGTGGATAAAAGAATGAAACTTTTTTTACTTGTAGAAAATAAGTATATAATTCATTTAAGATATGGTGGCACGTTCAATTTTACCAAAGAGGTATAGTAAATGAGCTGGAGGAAGACGAAGAATAATGACGTCACTTTTAACAGAACTTTATTTTAGCAACATAATTTTTAACGAAAAACCGTATAATTACTGCATAGTTTAAAGTTATCCAATCACATTGCGCTTTAAAAATAAAGAGACAGATATTTTGGTGGCCTATAACTCAAATGAATTTTGAAATTTCGTAAATCGTAGATTACGACGTTTTTGATTTTCAATCGACAGTTTTTTTTTTGTGTTTACACTTAATTAAAACATATACTACTAATTTTCCAGCCTATTAAATAGTTGACCAACTGTATTTTTGACCTACTGAATTTTCAAACTACTAAATATTCAACCTAATTATACTTTCAGTTTTATAACTACGCCTTTCCGGTATGTATTTTGTATATTTTGTTGTTGATTGGAATACGAGCCAAATTTGATCAGCCTTTGCGCAGTGGTTGAAGCGCTTTCTTCAGAATCGGAAGGTTTAAGGTTAGATAAATGCCTAAAAAACTTATTGATTGTTAATTAAAAAAAAAAAAAATTCGTAGCTTAAAAAAACAACGTTAAAAACATAGGCCAGATAATTGGTTGAAAATTAATTTATATCAAATCGTGTGAAAATGAAAATCTATAAAATAGGTCGAAAAATAAATCGGTCGAAAACAAATACGTCATAAATCAGTCCAAAATAAAAAAGACTATAATCGGTTAAAAACGATTTAGGCCTCAATAGATTATCTGAAAATTAGTTTCACTTTTTAGTAGATGATCTTTTTGTAGAACAGCTTAGTAGGTTGAGATTTTTGTAGCTCTAACTATCTGACACGAATATTTCGCAGCAAGCAAAGCATTACAAATAAAATATAAAAGTTTAGAAAATTAAGTAATTAATATTTATAAATTAAAAATAAGTCTATAGTTATTTTTTATAATGTGTTGTTAGGCGACTATAAATAAATGTCTAGATTAGAATTAAATATTAGGCGTTTAGATCAGAATTGGTAACTTTTTTGTATGATTTACAGTATTTTATATTACATTCCTACATTTAAAATATAGTCATGTTTGTAAATGGTAGAGAGAAAAAAATACAACGACATTCAACAGCCGTTTATGTTTTATTTATTTTATTGTACTATTTATTTTATAAATGAATATATGTATGTATATATATATATGTATATATATATATATATATATATATATATATATATATATATATATATATATATATATATATATATATATATATATATATATATATATATATATATATATATGTATACTGCTCTAATCCGATTGACTGGCAAAAGTGTACTTTCTGCCAAATTACCTCTGCAGACAAGTTTATATCTCCCGCTAATTCTAAGCGTTGTGCAGGCTGATTTGCTACCGCCTGGTTTTTATATTCAAGGATTAGATGATGGCAGTGGCTATGAAAGTACTTTGATTTTAAACAAGGGCAAGTGGTATAAACCTTACAGGGTGTTTTACAATTCCACTGAACTCAAACGTCTTTGTTGTTCATCACTAGTTGCACAGGGTAAATCATCATTAAATGAAGCCAAAGCACTTAACGTTAAGCATTGTTCATTCAGGCGATCAATATCCAGTGATATGAGAAAGTCAACTTTGGTTTACACACAACGGGTTTGTTTTATTTGTGATATCTGTAAGTTAAAAGACTCATTGCACAGTGTCTGCGCAACGGATCTGGATGTTCAAGTCTGCGAGTGTGCTATTACTTTTCGTGATTCCGCAGTTAAGCGACATAGATTTAATTGCTGAAGAGGCTAAGTATCATACTAAGTGTCTCAATGTCTTGTACAACAAAAAACATGCTTTTGAAAGTCGCATGCGTGCTGAAACGCAGCAAGTAAATAATGAAGTTGACTGTGTACATAGTATTGTTTTTGCTCAGTTGATAGCTTACATTGAAGAAACAAGGTCAGAAAAAATGGTATCACACTCGTCTTCAAACTAGCTGATTTAGCTAGACTATACGCTGATCGGTTGTCCCAACTAATTGAACATAAGCTACATACACCAACTCAGCATATGCATAGCGCACGTTTGAAAGAAAGACTGCAAGCCCATTTTAGACGAATTCTATTATCTCTGTATGTGAGTTTGCTTGTGCATAGAGCTATAAGAAAAGGATCACTTATTGATGTACTTTTAAAATTGGTTCAAGTGTATCATGTGATCGAATACTTTTACTGACAACTTAACTGGGAAATAAAGTGTGTAATCAATATAACAGTAATCAAGCTGTGTGTCCTCTGAAACTGCGAAAAAAACTATTTACTGTTGGATTTGTCGATAATATTGACCGCAAGCCCACAGCAACAACAGCTCGTGGAGCATTCCATGGCTCAGCTATTTCATTAGCTCAAGAGCCTGATAATTACAGTACTGGAGTTTCACGCAATGTTATGTTGCTTCTTAACTCACGTGGGAGTAAAAAAATCAAACTTCTTAGAATCAAACTCAAATGATACCCCGGTTAGGCTAAAAAATGATCAACCAGCTATACTTGTCAGCAGTGGTCCATTTACAGATAGTGGTGCTGAGTGGGAACAAGAACTCAATAAAAAATATTTGTGGCTTGAAACTGTTAGGCAGGTTAATGATGCCGATGAATAAAATAAAAATTTGCAATCAGAGAAATGACTTTCATGGTCCGCATACCATGCTAATAAAATTACCAATTCAAATATAAATTTATCAATAGTTTTATTGATGCCGCTATTTAGGGGTTCTTCCAAAAGTGTTGCCATAATCCGACACTCAATGGGTGTAATAAAAAATTCTACTCATCATCTTCATCCTAAACAGATCCCTGTTATTACGTTTAATCAATCACTGTATGCTATTACTAAAACAATTTAATAGAGTTGGCCTGATTTGTACGAAGAAGATAAATTTGCTGTTATGATGGGTGGCCTGCACATAGAAATGGCTTGTCTTAAAGCACTTGGTAGCTTATTAAAGGGAATTTGGTGGGTTGAGGCTGCTACTGCAGCTGGAATTGTAATATCAGGCATCGGTGAAGCTCTTTTGTCCGCATCTCATGTAAAACGTGGTAGATATGTATATAAAATTTCTGTTTATGCTACTCATATACTACAGTATCAGGCATAAGAGTTGTGTTTCAGTTTGCTCGAGGATAGTGTTCAACCTTTGCCTTTCACTAGCAGGTGCGTAAAGCAAATGGTTCATTCAAAGTTTGCTTATTGGAGTACAGTCAAAGAAATGTAGCTTATTTTGTTTACGTTTATCAGGTCTCTGCGTACTTCAAACTTTAATCTATACTTAAGTAGCTTGACAAAATTGGTGCTGTAGTTTTTTAACTAGATCGAACTTATTATGCTCGATGGTTATCTGTGCACATTCGAGACATGGTTTGTCTTTTGCAGAATAGTCCACCAACGTTAGTTACATTTAACGCGGTCAAATTTGCTGTTAAAAAAACTATACGAAAATTTTCAGCAATGGCTATTGATCAATGCCATCAACAGTGTAATGCTGCAATTAAAGCTGATGGTGGTGCTATTGGCTTAACACAAGACAAACACACGTCGTTGGGTAATTGTAGTACCGGAAGTATCTAAGCTTGTAGAAGAATTTCAATTTGATTATAAACATTATCATCAACAGTAAAATTTTCAGATAGCTTTCAAACATGATGTAAATGCTCAAGTTGATACATTTGTTGATATGGGTAATTCAAGATGGTAGTGAAGACCTTGAGGTATTACATATCAGGCATATTGTGAGCTGTACTGCAACCGATATTATATCAACTTATGGTGTAGGCCAATTTCATTACAAAGAATTTGTTCAAGATTGTTTTGTTAACAGAATTGCTAATGTATTTGCACACCTAAAACGCAACAATCTGTCCCCATTTACATGTCGGCATTCAGTAATCGTGTCTAATGTTACCAAACGCTTGAAATTAACGCAAAACGACTGTGACTTATTTTCCAGATTATAAGTTGATTGTCAAACTAAAGACGGAGGTTTGGGAACATTTTTTGGGCATAAAAATCAATCATATCTCTGAATTTGGGACTCTTGGATTTAGAACCAAGTTTGATTTAATTACATGCTTAGAAAAAATTACTCAAAGCAAAACTGAACTAAACACTGATCCTTCTACGCCTTAATTTGATATAATGGCTCTTGATAGAGCTGCAATTGTTCAGTTATTAAAGTCTGGTACAGCTAAGAAATTTGCAAATTATGCATCAGACATATTTCTGCCTTATTTCCGTTCACAAAGTGCTACAACGTAACGGTTAGATCTTGTCTGGGATACCTATAAAGCTCAAAACTTGAAATCTGCTACACATGAAAAGCAAGGAACTGTAGTCAGAGTACGTGTTGGACCTCACGCGCCTGTCCACATAAATGCATGAATTTCTATGGCATATCCCTTAAAGCTCTGTTATGTTGTGATCATTTGATCCCTACAAAACAGAGCTTTTTCAATTTTTATCTGAGAAAGCAGTTTTAATACAAAAGCCCGAGTCAAAATTTATAACAGCTACTGTGGAGAACATGTTCTGTCTTCAAGCTATTGTACCTTTAAGAATCTTTAACCATGCTCTTATAAAGAGGCTGATGCTCGCCTTATTTTACATGCATATCATGCAGCCAAGGCTGGTTACAAGATTATTGCAACACGCTCAGTAAATATAGATGTTCTTATCACAGCAATATTCTTTAGGCACAAAATGTTATGCAATCAGCTTAGTTTGCATTTGGCACTAGAAAGAATTTTCGTTACATTGCAGTACATGTAAAACCAATAATATTGGACCATTAAAGCCAAAAATCTTTACCGGCTTTCCATGCATTTACTGGTAGCGATGCAACCTCAGTTTTTTGTGACAAAGGTAAAAAAACAACATGGTCAACTTGATCTTCTTTTAATGATGTATTTTTGATGCACTTTTGACACTTTTTGCAGCTCATTAACCAATGACTGAGGAAACGATGTTGTAACTAGAAAGATTTGTCATTTTATTGTATGACCGAACTGCTGAGCAAACAAGTGTAAATACTGCAAGGCAGTGTTTTTTTACTCAAAAGAACTGGCAGATTGGCATATTATACTCGCGCGATTAGCATCCAATATGGATAACGCTTCTTGAAGCTGATAAATGCTTTCCCGAGTTAATTCAGTAAGGATGCAAGACAGGTTGTACAACACGCCGCTGTTAATGTGTTCTTATCAGCTTAAAATGTGCTGTTCTTTACAGCTGTCAAGAAGAATGTACCAGAGATTAAAATGCAGCAATGTATTGATTATTATAAACTAATACGCTTATTAAAAATTGGTTTGGATTTTTATCTGCTGTAAATCTTTTATTCAGTTACAATCTTGTAAAAAATATTTAAATAAAAAAAAATAAAAATAAAATTTTAAGGATGGTGGGGGCGGGGGAGAGGCGTGTTTCTTGGGAAGGAGGGTCGTGCACCACTCCCCTCCCCCCTCATTGGCGCTTCTGTAATCAATGTATACTTGCTATTTTTTTTATTTTTTATTTACTTATTTTTTTTGTTCTCCAGGTATACCATATAAATATACATTTATTATCGTGGAAAAAAGAAAATATATAAACAAAGTTATTACGTATCAGATTAATAAAAATGATCTACCTTCTCTGAGATTTTGGCAAAGATTAGTTAAACAGTTTAAACTTTATTAAGGTTTGCATAAATCCAAAATGAGGGTAACTGCCCTCTTAGATTTAAGTCAGTTCTGGTCATGCTGCGCTGTGCTACCATATCACTGTGGGCCAGCATTCACTTTTAATGGACAAAATTAGTAACTAATTAAATATTAGGTCTTTTACTAAATTTGGCATGAGTACTAATATGAGATCTACGCTTCTTATGAAAGTGATATTTTTTATATTTAGTTGCTATGGATACCTATGGACACCTATTTAGTTGCTATGGATACCTGGTTAGCAACAACCTTTTTTTTTTTAATCTGGTTTTCATAGTGAACGGACGCATTTTTTAAATTAGTGTATTTTTACAAACTAAAAAAAAAAAAAAGAAATTTGTTGTTAATTAAATTAGCAAAAAGTAATCATCTGAAAATACTTAACACTTAATTTATTAAATGACAAGTAAAAAAGAAATTGAAAGTATAATGGAGGAAAACAGGGGCGTCATTGGAGGGTGCGGGCCTCACCGGGTTACACCATTAAGGGGTGACACCAAAAATTAACAAAACTTTTTATTTATTTTACCGAAATCTACTAAAATACACCAAAAATCTAACGAATTCTAAAATCGAATCCTAAAAGTAACGAATTCTAATATAATTCTAAAAATAACGAATTCTAATAATCTAACAAAATAAACATTTATTTTAAATTAATTTAAATATTAATTAATTTAAATAAAACACGTGGTTACCTTGAATTTCTACAATTACAGCTCAGCAGCACTTTTAATTTAAGGTATATTGATTTTATTTTTTATAAATAATAATTTATATACTTTATTAAAGGTTCATCAAATGATCTTCTTCCACAATCTACATTTGATATAGATTCCTCAAATCCTGACAGCACGCAATTTTCAAAAGAACAATTAAAGCCAGAAATGGAAGAGAATCACAATCACAAGATTGATGCAGAAATACACAATGAAGTAGGAGTGAATGACTTTGCAAACAGAAATGCATGCTGAAAATGATTCTTGTCATGATTCTGTAAATGTGTTGAGTCAAGTAGATGAGAAAAAATGGAATATTTTATCTGATGCTTCTTTCTGGAATGGACCTGTTTTAGATCATCCTTGTTCTGAAAAGAACAAGGTCCATCCTTGTTTTTTTCAGAACAAGAATGAGCCTTTCAGTACTGTGACAAGGCAAGGTGGAAAGACTAAATGAGATGTACGCCATCTGTCTAAAGAATGGTTCTACAAGAATATGCCAAATGGTGAGAAAATACTGCGGTCATGGATGGTTTACTCGCTCATAAGTGAGAAATTATACTGTTTTTGCTGCAGACTCTTTACTGTTAATGTAACAGAACAAACGTCAAAATTTGTCACTGGGTTTCAGCAGTGGTGGAAGGTGAGCCCAAAATTACATAATCACGAGATATCAGATGACTATTTAATTGCCCTGAAAAATTGAAAACATTGGCAGCAGGCCTTAAGCTTTGCAAAACAATTGATGCCGACTATGTTGCTGTAATGAATAGGGATAAAAAAAAATGGAGGGATATTTTGCACAGGTTGCTTGATATCACATTGTTTCTTGCTAAGCAAAATCTAGCATTTCGTGGCATAAGGAAGATGCATCATCTTTGAAGAAAAGAAACTTTCTTGAGATGGTTAAGATGCTTTCTAAATATACATTGTGTTGAAAGAACACTTAATGATATTAAAGCAAAGTACATCTGCAACAATAAAAGCATCTGTGACTGTATCTTATCTTTCACCAAAAACTCAGAATGAATTTATAACTGTTCTGGCAAATCATGTGAAGGAAATTCTTTTAAATAATCATGTTTGACACCACATCTGACTTATCACACACTGACCAAATGTCTGAGGGGATCAGATTTGTGAAAATCCACAACGGGAAAGTTGAAGTAAGAGAAGTGTTTTTAGGATTTTTTCCTTTAAATGGTAAAAAAGCTGATGACCTCTGTTTAGACATTTAAAAAAATTAAGAAAGTGATGGAATTAACATAATGATGTGCAGAGCACAAGGTTATGATAATGCTGCCACAATGTCTGGAATTCATGGAGGTGTTTAAGTCATTCTGAAAAGAAAAAACAAAAAATCTATTTTTAACAAAGGCGTAGACCATTCGCTTAACTTGTGTGGTCAACACTCTTTTTTCTGAAAATGCTATATGTGTAACATTTTTTGGAACTCTTGAGAGAATGTATTTCTTCTTTGCTGCTTCCACCCGTTGATGGGATGTTTTAATTGAACACACTGCAATGTCGGTTAAAAGGCTATCAACAACATGCTGGAGTGCACAACATGCTGCTGTTAAACCGGTGAAAGATAAGTTTGATGAACGTGTGGTGGCAATTGAGGCTCTATGTGATCTTCCTGAAAATATGGAAACAAAAGGTGCAGCACAAAGTCTTTTACCTGCTGTCTGTAATTTCACGTTTATGCGCTACCTTTACTTTTGGGCTGCTGTACTTGAGGAAGTTAATTTGACACAGCAGTATCTGCAGACTGAAGGCTTAACTCTTGACAAAGTAGTGACCAAGTTAGAGGTATTAAGACTTTTTCTGTAGGAGAAGCGCAGTCGCTTAGTGGAGTATGCAATTGAAGAGGCACTTTTAAAAGCAAACCAATTTGGAATAACAATAGAAAGAAGATTAAGGTTCAAGAAGATAATGACAGGGGAACAACTCAGATATGCTGGACTTACAATGCAAGAAGAAAACAATAGAGCGATGCTGGAGTGTATTGATTGTTTTATTTTTGAACTGCAGACGAGATCAACAGCGATCAAGGAAGTAGCAAATATGTTTGAGGCTGTTCAAGCCAACAGTCTTCTATCAGCAACTGAATAAGTGTTGAGGGTGTCAGTTCCAAAATTGACTACTTTCTATAATGAGCTATCCGAAGTAGAGCTTTTTAAAGGCACATGAGAAGACATGTGACGGCAGCAGATGTTGATATCTACAAAACTAAAGACTGGTCAATATTTGATATTTTAAAATTCATAGTTGACTGCGATTTTCTTGAATCTCTCCCAATACTAACACTAAGCCTACAGTTATTTTTTACGATCTGTGTGCCTGTGGCTTCATGTTAGAGGAGCTTTTCAAAGCTGAAACTTATAAAGAACTATAGCGATCAACCATGGGACAGTTAAGACTTTCTGATCTGGCTATATTATCAATTGAAAGAGATATGGTGAAAGATATTGATTTTGAAGATGTGATTAACAGGTTTGCAGCTTTGAAGACCAATAAGGGAAAATTTTAAATAACTGATACTTTAATGTTAGTTAACAAAAATTTAACTTTTTCCGAAATTAACTTTTTCAAAAATTTAACTTTTGTCGAAGTTCTTCATTTATGTTTTGCTTAAAGTATTGAAGATATATTGTTCATTTTGTTTTCCATATTAACTTTTTACTTATTTTACAAACATTACTATATGCGGTTATAAATGGTACAGGAATACGTTTTGTAATGTTTAAACAAATTGTTGAATTGAAATCATACTTCAAGCTTTTCTGTTATTTTTTTTCTTTTACATATTGTTAATTTTAACCGTTTTCAAGAGGCGACACTGTCGATGTCTGCCTCGGGTGTCACCTATGCTAGCTACGCCACTGGAGGAAAAGTTCAAAGCGCAAGAAAGTTCGCTTTTAAAGATAGTATCAGGAAATGCTTCAATACAAAATGGACAAAATTCTACTTTCAATAGAAAATATAACAAACCGTATTTCAAAAGTCGCAAAAAAGCAACAAGGCTTTCAGCAATGTATTGACGATTTACAAAAAAGTATCGAGTTTACTTAAGATACCTTAATTAATGAAAAAATCTTGAACGCCGAAAAAGAACTTAAGAAGTTAATGAATACGGAAATTATTACAGTTTTAAATCAGACAGCACAGTTAGAAACAATGCAGAACGAATCAAGCAAATTAAATGATGCACCAAAAGAAAAAACTAGAAAACTAGAAGATAGGAATAGAAGAAACAATATTAGAATTGACGGTGTACGAGAAAATGAAAAAGAAACATGGGATCAAACTGAAAAAAAAGTTCAACAAATATCAGTAAAAAATAAGTTGAAAATAAGTTAAAGTAATAAGATCAGTTAAAAATAAGTAACATAATTATTGAACGAGCGCACAGTATCGAAGACGCTTTAACGTAGAGAAAATAAAGAATAAACCCAGAACAATCATACTCAAATTGCTAAACTATAAAGACAAAGAAAAAATTTTGGAAATCACAAAGATGCTGAAAGATACAGGTATTTTTATTGATGAAGATTTTTCATCTGAAACTATCAAAATAAGACGCGAATTAAGTGAAAAGATGAAGATAGAGCGTAACGCTGGAAAATATGCCGTTATTGAGTGCAATAATACTGAGTACGATTGAGTACGATAATATTGATTGATATTGTACGGTATATTGTACGGTAATATTAATACGATTGATTGAGTACAATAATACTGAGAGATAATATTGAGTACGATAATTAATAGTGAGAGAGTTTAATCTATAAGCTAAATAAAGTAATATAATTTTTTATTTATAACCATGTATAAATATGGAGCAAAACTCTATATTTCAATTTTCTAATGAAAGTATTAATGATAATAACACTGAAACAGACTGTTTTGACAAATAGTATTTTGAAAGTAAATACTACTTCGTTTGCCAATCTGCACAATATCTTAAAAATAATAAAAACGCATTTTCAATTTTAAATATTAACATCCGAAGTCTAAATTAAAAATTTGAAAATTTAAAAATTTTATAGATGAAATAAAACATGATTTTAGCATTATTTGTCTAACAGAAACATGGTGTAAATGCGATGAACAAAGTTCACTTTTTGATTTAATTAATTACACGTCAGTTCATCATTTAGTATTTTTGTCCATAATTCAATTAATTTTTTCCCTCGTAATGACCTATGCGTTAATGAAACAGATTGTGAGTCAGTGTGAGTGCATTGAACTTTTTAATAAAAAAGTTCAATGCACTCACTCAAAATTTAACAGATTGAATCTGTTAAATTTTAAACAAAAAACACAATCGTTAATGCTATTTATAGAAAACCATCTGGTAGCTTAAAAAAAATTTAAAACTCGCTTGAACAGAATTATCAAATCATTTTCCTACTTTTTTAATAACTAACAATATAACAATAAATAATATCTCTTCTAAATTTATAATATACAAGCGCCAGATCAATAAATATTCCTTACAAAAATTTTAACACCTTTTAAAATATAGCGTTGATTGGGATCTTATATTGCAATCAGTAAATAATGCCTATGAACAGGGCCGGGTTAAGTACTTCTTGGCCTCCAGGCACTTTAGGGCTTCTGGCTCCTTTGTTGAACCTCTCCATGATTCCGTTTCAAATGACTATTAAAATAGCAATCTCAAGTTGTTCCATTTTGGTCAAAAATCCAAAGGCCTCTGCTCTTTTTGCTTTTTGAGTTGGATTGTCGTTAAAATCAACAAGACCCGTCTATATAGAAAATATTTGTTAATAATATGCACAATGAAATATGTTTTTATTTGATTTTTTAAATAATTCCTAATCCTTTTGTAAATATAATAACCCTTTTCAATGGCTAAACAACCCAGTGGGGTTTTATTAGGTTTAAACCTTATAAAAACGTCTAAAAAACGTTTTAAAAACGTACCGTGCCCACTGGGAAGCATCAGATATAAATTTCTTGAAGAAAGCTAAAAAAAATTGCCAGCAGCTCCGTTGGATTCCGTGGCACATACTTCTCTGAGGTTCAAAGAGTGAGCAGCACATGGAATGTATTTGGCAAGAACGTTGATCTTTTAAACTCTTTCTCGTAAGCTAAAGAAGATTCTAGACATATTACTGTCATTGTCGTATGACTAGCTATGACAATTTTGAATGTTAATCCCATACAAATCTAATTTTTTTAAAACTATTTAAAGGATGGAAACTGCAAATTGATTATGCATGGGAATGAATGCTAAGGACCGCTCAACTGGTTCTCCGTTTTGTAAAATATTACGCAGAATAAAGAGTTGGTCAATGTGCGACTAATCGGGGGTAGAATTAACGATGATTGAAAAATATTTTGCAATTTCGATTTTGCTAACTAAGAAATTATGTTTGATGTAAATAAAAAATGTATACTATAAAAAGTCATTTAAGGATGATCATATTATCTATAAGTTCCAAAACTTAGCCGGCTATCAAGTGTATGAGTTCATCAAAAATATTTTTAGATAAGTACTAGGTACTTCCATTTATTTTGTTTCCATGAGTAATCATGTGTTGGGTGAAGAAATTATCAAAGTTTACTAATAGCTCAATACATCCAATAAAGTTTCCGTTGCGTAGTGATACTAGTTTTTCGTATGATTCGCGGAATGATAATCCTCTAAGAATAAACAATAAATAAAATATCCAATTATTTTCAATTTGGAAAAATATTTAAGCAGCATTATTACGTGATGTATGATATCACGTGATAAGTATGATTCAATTAAAGTATTTATAACTATAAATTTTAATATAATATATATATATATATTTTTTTTCTATATACCATTACGCACAAACCTAGAAGAAAGATGCTTGATAACTTCGATTGTTCGTCGTAGAGCTTGGGTCCAATACTCTCTTTCAGTCTGGTATTGCTTAATAAACTCTAAATCTATCCTTCCCTTAACTAGGGATGGCTCTTTTACTTACTTTTTTTTTACTTACACGAGTTAATTTTTATCAAAAAGTAATATGTAATTTTAAACGTTTTATGTAAATTTACATTTCCGTATAAGTAATTAATTTTTTTGAAACGACTTTTACTTTATAATGTAAGTTTTTTTACTTTCAAAAGTAATTTATGTAAAAGAAGATTACATCAAAAAGTAATTTACTTTTAAAAGTTAATTACTTTTACATTTAAAAGTTAATTACTTTTGAAAATTACATTGCATAATATAAAAGTTTCTTAAACTGTTTGCATAATATAAAAGTTTCTTAAACTGTTTACCTATAAAAGTAACTAAATAAAAAAAAAATTATATTAAAAAGTAACAATATGAAAATAAATAACATATGAAAATAAATAACATAAAAGTAATATGCTACCTAATGTAAATTAAATTTACAAATAAAATTATATTTTTAAGTAGGAATTTTTATTTTAAAAGTCATAATAAATCTTAATTTAAAATAAATTATATAAAATAAAACTACATAAGCTTATATTTTATGTAAATTATATAGTAAAATAAAAGTAATTTATATAAAATAAGTAAGTTTACTTAAATTGTATAATAACTTTGAAAGGATTTTGTACAACAGAAATGCAAAAAAGTAAAATCTAGAATTCAGACAAAGCTGAAACATGACAGTAAGAAGGCGTATATACTTATGAGAGACTCAGAAAGGGTAGACTATTTGAAAGGTATAATTGGCATAATTGTTAGTTCTTCTTTCAGGTTTTTTGCGTAAAAATTTGTATTATTGAAAAAGGAGGGAAAGTTTAAATCAGTCCTGGATTATGGTGTAACAACCCAATGTCCCGCAGATTTAGAAGCTCCGAAATTTTTAAAGGATGCTTTATTTTTGAAAGGTTTTTTCGCCACTTCAATAAGAAAAAAAGCAAACTGTTCAAAAGTATGCCCAGACCCTGCAAGTAATAATCCGGCACATGTTTTAAAAACTACGGTATTTTTATGGGCGTGAAAAATTTAAAACTATTTATGTAAATATCTTTATCTGCGTGTAGTATCAGTGACCAAACTACATCAAGGCTAGTGTAAGCAACATTTACTGTCCCTCAAGCAACTAGGCCCAGGGCCGAGAGGTTTAGGAGCCTCAAGATGTATTTAAAGAGTTGTTTTTGTTGATTTTTTTAGTAAAAGTTATTGTTTCATAGAAACAGAAATTGGGCACCTGGACCAGTATGTCTACTGTCCAAAAATATTTTGCTACGCTAACGTATAACCCGAGCAGTAGCTAAACAATGATTTATATAGGTTAAGAAATACAACTTGTGGTGATGGGAGCCTGGAAAAAAGAATGCCCTAAAACATTTACCATCCTTACGTATTTTATTTATTTACTCTAAATTAAAGTCGACAGGTTTTAAAATTCAAAATTCAAAGGTTATGATTATATAAAGTTCACACCTAAACCGAATAAGGTGGTTGTTTCAACATTTTCCTAAACATTCTAATGTGATATAAACAAGAACATACCCAGTGGGCACAGTACGTTTTTAAAACGTTCTTTGGACGTTTTTATTAGGTTTAAACCTTATATAAACGTTTAAAAACGTTTTAAAAACGTAACGTGCCCACTGGGTACTGAAGCTCGGCACTTAAGTATGTTTTATTTACCAAAAGTATATTTATTAACCAAAATCATTGGTTTTTCATAATTATATTATTATTACAACTTAAAATTTACGCAAGTAGACATCATTATATTATTGGTTACCATAAAGTCTTTAAATGAGTTTAATATGGTTTTTAACAGCACTTTAAAAGACCTCAGTTGTACGTAACCATTAATAATACTATTAGTTAAAGATGCTGTTGATTAAGTAATTCTAATCGGTTTGGTGAAAAAACGAATCGCCGCATTTTTAAATTATGAAACCTTTTTACATTGCTTTTGTATTTGTACAAAAAGCTTGCTATGGGCCTGATTTTAAATATGTGATTGGAATGTGATTGTTTAAAGATAAAAAAAGTAACAAAAATTTACTGAAAAAAAACGAAACTGATGTTATTTCATCTATATGATTGAAATAGCATCAAGACTTTTCTTCACTATCGACCATATAATTTTAAATTTAAAAGTGTGCTTTTTTGAGTACCATATTAAATTTGCTATATTAAGTAAATTAAAATAAGCGGCTGTTGTGTTTATATTTTGATTTATTTGGTCATCCGACTATTTGCCATACTGCCCCTTGTAAAAAATTTTACAAATATTCCGTAAAAATAAACCCCCGTTACAAAGATGTCTTACAGACCCCTTTACAAAAAAAAAATCACTAAAAAATAAACATAAATACACATAAAATACAACTTACAAAACAAAAAAGTTGCGTGCTTTTTCTATCAAAATTAAATCTCTATTGAAAATATTTTTTATTTTGTTTTCTTTAATGTTTTTTTTTTTTAAAAAAATTTTTTTAAGTATCCTTTTATTATCTAGTATTTAGAATTTTATATTACAATTAATATCGTTTTAAAAATGTTTTACATTAAATATCATATTAAACAAAGGCAAGAATAAAAATCAAAGTATATAAAAATAGATATTAAAATAAAAAGAACTCATCAAAATTTCAAAAATATTATTCATAATAGTTACATATATCTGCAAATTTAAATTTCCATTGCAAAAAATATTTCTTATTTCTTTCTTGTGTTTTTCTTGTTTATTTTGTGAATTATTATTTGTAACTCATTTTTGAATAACTTTTCAATTTTTACATTAAACTTTTTTAAAAGATATTTTTTCGTAAACATTTTAATTTCAAAACGGCTTTGCATTATATTGTAATAAATTTCTACTAATAAATTTTCTAATAAAATATTGCCAAATTCTCTCTGGCTTGCGTTTTCCCCGTAACCAAATAAAATAAATTTAAGATTGTTGTTTAGAGGGTATTCCATAGGGTAGATCTGGTCTAAAAATATCTAAAACATAAAAAATTAAAGGTTGCACTTTCTCACATTCATATATCATGTGAACAGTACTTTCAACTTTTGCTTTGCATTGAGCACATAATTTATCTTTTATTACTTTTATACCAAACATCTTCTCATTTGTGGGCAATATAAAGTGTGCTGTTTTTTATCGGATTTCGTTCGCTTTATTGTTAGTATTTCTTTTAGAAAGATCAAGGAAAAAAAATTTCCAATCTTTCTCATTAGAATTTTCCATACTAAAGTCAAATAAAGTCTCCCAATTATTATATTTATATTCAATTTTTAATTGGTTTGTTTAATAATCTATATAAAGTTAGAACTGTTAGATTTTCCATTCGTATTTCGATTTTCTTTCGGCTCTATGTTGAGGGGCTTTTTTATGATCATATTTTTGACCTTGTTTAAAAATTTTTTGTTTCCATTCCCTCGGTAGGGCTTTAATAATTTTATCTAAATCGTTTTCAGTCAAATTTATGCTTTTATGATTGAAAAAACCAGGTTGAAATGTTTTAGCAATATCAGCTACTATCACGATGTCGTTATTTATATGAACTCTATCTGGAGTTAAAAACTTTTGGGGTAACTTTTTTATCATTTTGTTATAAAAAAGGGGTTGATTTAAAATATTTACAATTTCCATTAAGGGTAGGTTATGTTTTTCTTTTAGATCATAGCAATTGAATAATTGCTGAGCATAGAAGTGGAGAAGTTGTTTAATCTGTGTAGGATTAGTTTTAAAAATGCAAATGTTTTGGTTAGCGTTTCGATGGGAATTTAATATATTTATCATTGCATCTTTCCATGGTCTATTAGTATTTTCATCATGAATTTTGATTACCCATTGCAACTCGATAGCTTTAAGTTTATTCGTTAGGCTTAAACCTGCGCCACCGTATTTTATTTTTTGCTGCATTTTTATTCTGTTTAGTCTGCATATATTACTACCCCAAAAAAAATTATTAATCTTTATTTCCATTTTATTTAAAAATCCTATACTTGGAATGGGAATAATAAAGGATAAATGTAATATTTGCGGGATTATCAATGAGTTTATTATGGTTTTTTTACCTTTTAAGGTTAGTTTATATTTTTCCCACTTTGGAAAAGTGCTTTCCATTTTATCAAAGCGCTCTTTCCAGTGGGTTTCATAAGAAAACTTGCCGTTATTAGAGAAAACTATTCCCCAAACTTTTAAAGCTATTTATTTCCCAATTAAAATTTAAATATTTGTTTTCGTCTTCAAATATGTTTTTTCCAAACCATATGTCTTGGCATTTGACCAGGTTTACTTTAGCTCCTGTTGCTTTTTTATTTAATTTTAAAGCTTCTCCTACTTCTCTAATTGAATCGTCATCAGTTAGAAAAAAATTAGTGTCATCAGCGTATTGCTGTATTTTTGTTTCATTTCCTTCAACAATTGTACCATTAATTTTTTCGCTTTTTCTAACAAAAGTTGAAAAGATTTCTGCTTGAATGATGTATCATTGACAAAGGACAACCTTGTCTTACACCTCTTAAAATATCTAACTTTTCTGATAATAAACCGTTTATTTTAATTTTTGCGAAAATTTTATTAAAGATCGTTTTAATAAAAAATATAAAACTTTTTCCGAATCCAAAGTGTTTCAAACTTTCAAACAAAAAATCTCTATTTACCCTTTCAAAAGCTTTGACCTGATCTATAGAAAGTATGAAAGCATGCTTATAATATCCCTTATGTAGCTAAGATTATAGTTTATCGTTCTGTTTTAATACATGCTGTTTGGTTACTATGTATTATATTTGGTAATGTATTTCTCAGTCTATTTGCTAAACATTTTTTTAGGATTTTGTAATCTACGTATGTGAGTGATATAGGTCTCCAACTTCCTATATTATTTTTATACTTTTTTAGCTTTAATTTTTTTTTTTCAATTAATCTTGATGTTATTTAAATCAATTATTTAAAAGTTTTTTTTAAAAGACTGTCTGGTTTATTGTTCTTGCTTTGGAAATGGCTCTGCATTTTGCAATTTTATTCAAAGTTTTGTATTTTGGCATCTTTTATTCATTTTTATTATATTTATACTCTTCAGCGTGGTTGTTGCTAAAAACCAATTTAACCAAAATTAAAATTATTTCTGGAAATGACTAAGATAATTGTTGTCTGGAATAGACTGATTGAAATTAGTTCATTCCAGACATTAATAGCTATTAATAAGTTAACATAACAAAAAAAATTTTCATTCATGTTAGAGTGGTTGTTACTACCAGGGCCGACCAGGGTCTTCCTGAACGGGGGGTGTAGGTGGTATCTCCTCCCCTCAAGCTGCTATATATATGCATTTGAGTTCGCTCATTTGTACATTTAGCATTTCAGTCGGCAAGGCGAGTGACCTCTTCGAGACGGCCCTGACAACGACCACGCTGAATAAGAGAAGCAAAATGCAGCAGCATAGCTACAAATACGCCCGGCTCCTTTACGGTAAACTTTTATCAGTGCCACGAACTTATTTCCTTCCGACAAAAAAGTCAATACTAAAACATTTAAATCAAAAATATATTTTTTTTTGATTTATTTGTTTTAATATCAATATTTGAAAAAAAGCTTTGAAAAGGCATTTAAATGTCTGTTGAAGCTTTTTTTCAAAAAATCTTTCTTTCTAAAAGATTATAAACCCCAACTTTAAAGAAGAACAAAATATTAGAGAAAAACAATAAGAGTACGAACCCCTTGCCCAGGAAACAAATTTAACATGCATGTTCATCGGAACTACACAAATGCTGTCAAATAAAGTAAAATCAAGTTAAAGTCTGAAAGATCAAGTTAAATAAAAAAATAAAAAGAAGAGATTCAAAAAAGTGGAGTTCATCATTTGGCTCTGAAAACAATGTTAAGATGTACGCTTATTAAATTTACACAAATGCTGGAAGTTTCAGAGCTTTAGCTAGTCTGGAAGGTAGTGAAAAATCAATCGCAAGATTCCGGGACAAATGATAGCCGAAAAACAACTTGTGAAGCCAAACTAACGTTTAAAAAAGAATTACTAGTTCGTTCTAAAGCACTATTTTAATTGAATAAGATTTTATTTTTCTAATCATCCTTGTGCGGGTTAGACACCAATACAACAAAAGAAAGGTTACTAGGGTGCCCACAACCTATAGTAGAAGATTGAACAGCTTTCCTTACCATCTTTTTTCAAATTGATTATATATGATAAAACGCGATAAAAGATTATATCTGATAAACACTCTTTTAATAGTATAAATTATATCAGATAGTTTTAATGACTTATAGTTTTTTGAAAACTATTTTAGCAGTCGATGTCCTTGCGGTTACCAAAAATGTTATATTGCGTTATATTACCATAACAAAATGCTTGATTAAAAAGGCAAAAAAAAAACAAAGAAAAAAAACTTGTGAAAAAGCGCGCACTAACGAACACTGACTTAGTTAAGGTTTACACATGGATGAATTATTCATAGCTTTAAAATTATGCCCCCTCCACCCCGTCCTACACTACTGGTATACTCGCATGTTGACTATATTTGCCCCTAATTATAATAGAACTACCTTTTATTATATACGTGAAAAAAAATCCTTTTTTGATGCCCAACCACAAACACTGCCCACATACATCAGAGTATTACCTGAAGTATTACCCAGAAGTGCCCTTAAATAGGCAATGGATTTGTATACGCTACCTATCTCAAAATTTATGTCGAATCAACATGAAATAATTGGTCTTTGAGAAAGTAATTAATATAACTTACATTTTGCTTACTTACAATGTAAAGTGTAAAATTTCAAAGAAATAATTTTCTTTTATTTGTAATTGTAAATAACAATTTTATTCAAGTTACTTTTATATAAGCTGTTTTTGCTAATTAGTTACTTTAACACGTAAAAGTAATTTGTTGTTACGATGCAGTTTTTACTTTGTAAAGTAAGTGTTATGTTTTTTAAATATTATATTCACGTAAGTTTTCTTCAAAAATAACTTTTTTTACATATAAAAGATATACTACATTTTGATGTAAATTTTTTACATAACTATAACCAAAATTACTTTTCAAAGTAATTTACTTTACACGACTTACCATTAAAAGTAAGTTACATTTACAAGTAAAAGTAAAAATGCAATTAACTTTTACTTGTAAAAGTAAATTACTTTTTCAAGCAACAGTTACTCATTTAAAAACTTAACTAAAGTAATTAATATTACAATTTATGTAAAAAAAAACGAATTACTTTTAAAGGTAAATAAATTATATATTTTTATATGAGTTAGTAAAGTAACTTACGCTGAAAAGTAATTCGCGTTTTTACATCAAAATTAGTAAAAGTGCCATCCCTACCCTTGTCTGCTTTTTCCGAGATGAAAATGCGACAATGACATGAAAGACATTTCCACTAAAGGAGGTTTTGGCATGTTGCCAGTTCCGGAATCCTCTTTTTTTTACATAAGCTGCTTTTCGATATTCCAAAAAAATAGCAAGGTGCACAGTACATGCTTCCATTTTCTTTAGAAAATTGAAGCCAGTTGCGTTTTACTTTTCTTCCTTCTTTGTTTTTCATTTTAAAGAACAGGTCTGAATGAGCCCGACAAAATTTGCCCCCAAAATCACAGTACTCTGAGGATGAGAAGTCAATTTTTTGTATATTTATTTTAGGTGGATTTGACAAGATACGGTCAACCAACACGAGTCACGGTTCCAATCAGCAGGATCGTTGAATTTATTGTTGCTTTGATTACTATTTGATTTAGGCTCATCATAGTCATCACGAGGGTCGTTTGGTCTATGTAGAGAATCAACGCGTTCTTGCGTCTGCACTTCCTGTGATTCGTGGAGTAAAGTGTAGGTATTTTTATTTTGAGTTTTATTAAGAATTGGAGAAGGGAATGATTTGCATAAAGGGCGATTTTTTTCCTGATTTTTCAGTGGTGGATCCAGCATTTTTTGATCTTCAAACATTTATATGTTTATACTTATGTCAAATAATGAGGGTTTTCTTAATTAGGCTTATATTCATCGACAATTTTTAAGTCTCATAGTATTATCTTTAAGCGTTCAAAATTATGACCATATAAAGTTTAAATCCCCCTCAATTTGAGGGGGTTGTAATTTTTATATGGTCATAAATTTTGAACGCTGAGAGATAATACTATGAAACTTAAAAATTATCGATGAATATAAATCTTGTTGAGAATAGTACAAAAAATATTTCACCAACTTATTGCTCTCACGTTTTCGGGCAGGTGCTACAAAAATTTTGGGGCGTCTTTGTTCCCAGCCTCCAACCATCGCATTTTTTTGCAAACCCTCATTATTTGATATAAGTATAAACATATAAATGTTTGGATTAAGCTCCATGTCTGGAAGTTAGCTATCTCAAAGATTAAAAAATGCTGGATCCGCCACTGTCTTTTAAAATTTAAGAATTTTTCAGATTTATTTGCCTTCTAGTAATTTAAAAATTAAAAATGATTTATATCTTTTTGTTGAATAGGAGAGAAAAAGCTTATCATTTTTGGTAATTTGGAAGTGGTTTCATCTCTTTTTTTTTTTTTCTTCTGCTTCTATGCGACGAGCTCCTCCAGATTTTCTCTTTCTTTTTTTTGACACTAACCAAGACTTTTTCACGTACTCATTTTATTTATTTTATTCTTAATTATTTTTAATATTATTTAATTATTAAATTAAATAAACAATTAATCCGTACACTAAATTCCAACATCACTTAAGAAAAAGACCACATAATAATAAGATGATAAATGCGAATTTAAGTTTTGCAATTAAATTAAAAAGTTATATAAAAAACAAACAGTTTAAACAACGAACTGAAAAATAAAAGTCGTAAATAAATAGTATTTATACATTGTTACTGAAAATAAAAATAACATTGACTAACACTTCACAAATGTCTTATGATGGGATACGCTTGACTTACAAAAACAAGTAATTATATAAATTATCATACACAAACAAACTTTTAAAAAAACATTTATTCAAGACTCATCAAACCGCCATTTTGAATCCAAACTCAAAAGTTTTTTCAAGTCGTTAAAAAAACGTCAAGTTTCAGATACGTCGTATGCGCTGTTATTGTGAAGATTAAAAATCTCTGACACATGGCAGGAAGTCAAGGATAGAAGCCGATAACATTTTTTCTTTCAAATTATATATCCTTCAAAAATTCACTCAAATGCTCTGGCCCCTTAAACTCCGTGGCCTCCCGGCACGTGTCCACACCGGACACGTCGGTTAAACCGGCACTATTTCTGAAGTTTTTTTTGTGAGCAATATGAAAAAGTTTTTCTGAGAAAAAAATTGTTATAAATACCAAGTCACATCAAGCTCCTTGGATATCTAAAGGTTTTTTAAAATCTTCAAAAAAAAAAAAAATTGTATGAAAAATTCTTAAAAAAAAAACGTATAAAAATGAAACAAACTAGAAACTTTATAAAAATATATTTAAAAAAACTAAACAACAATAAAAAAAAATTTACCATTCAAAGTTGTTAAAAAAAACAAACGGAAATGCCAAAAAGACGTGGAGCGTAATTAAAGAAATTATTGGCAGAAAAAATAATGGAACAAGTTTCAGCCAAAGAAACTCTTAGTATATAATAAAATAATATTTGACAAGTCAATAGTTGCTGAAAAGCTAAACAGCTTCTTAATATTGGCCCAAACTTGGCTGAAAAAATTCCATCAAGTTCATCATTGTATGACTCTTATTTAAAAACATATGATAAGGTCATGGACGAATTTAAACTAGATATTTATGAGTTACGATCTGTTCTAGGTAATTTAAAAACAACACAAGTGTAGGTTTTGATAATATAAGCATAAATGTCGTTAAATCCGTTTTTTATATTATAGAAACCTCTTTACATCACATTTTTAATCTTTCTCTTCAATTTGGTACAGTTCCAGAAAAATTAAAAATCGCACGAGTCTTGCCTATATTTAAGTCTGGCGATGACACGGATTCTTCAAATTACAAACCAATATCAGTTTTACCATGCTTTTCTAAGTTACTCGAACCTATGATGTATAATAGGTTAAACAGCACTTAACAGTAAATAACATATTGTACAACAAGCAATTTAACTTTAAAAAAATCATTCAACTGATCACGCTTTGACCGTGTTAGTAACTCATGTAACCATGCTTTCAATGATGACCTTTTTAGATTAGGAGTCTTTATTAATCTGTCTAAAGCCTTTGGCACAGTCAACCATGTCATTCTTTTTAAAAAAAACTTAAACATTATGGAATAAAAAACAATAATTTATTATGGTTTAAAGAATACACTGTTGTAAAGAATGACCAAAAACTACTTTGAGCTGACCCGAGAAAACCGCTTTGACAGGGTGAAACTACAATGTTTCCTGACTCCAAGAATGTAAAATTTGAAATCTAACTATTTCGTCCGAGAAAATAATTTTGATTTTTAGTTTTTAGTACTTTGCACAATAGGGCGAAATGACAGCTTTTCAAATTTTGCATTTTTACAGCATTCAAAAACTCTTCAAAATAAGCATTTATTACTCCAAAACATAACTGTCTAAAATTCACTTGAATAATAGTTTATTCTGACACAACTGATATAGTTTTTCATTAACAAGATGGAAATAATAAACACTTTCTTAAATAATTCTTTTAGTTATTCTAAGCCAAAACACAAAAACAACCTCTTGATTCTAAACGCATAAAGAGCAAATGGTACATAAAATAAATTCTTCTCAATATTTGATTCTTCACAAATGCTTGCTGTTGTAGTCCACAACACATGAAAGAAGCCTCTTTGCATACTCAGGATGATTGCGGTCTCTTTTGTATCTCTGCCAATGTGAGCTGAAATTATGATGCATTGATTCTGTTGCCTGCTCACTAAAGATCCCCAAGGGAGCCCTTTTGATCTCAATGAATTGCTTCACATGGAAGAAAACAGCATGAACTTTTGGAGTCACACTGATGTTCATGATTGCCAAATATGAGTCTCTGAAGCGATCAATTTTTTCAGAAAAGTCATCCTCCAGAACCATACCAAAACATGCTGTCACCACAGACTTAAACTTTCGAAGGGCATCAATGATTCCAAAGACTTGAAAAGCAGACTCAGTCTCTGCAATTTTTTGAAGGAGGTCAAGATTGCTGAGAAGCTTGTGACAGGCATTCCCTGCAAACTGCCTACCATGGTATGGTTCTTGTTGAATGTGGAGAGCTGAGGGCCACTTGACAACATTGGGCCAAACTTCTGTCATGGCTTTGTACATGTGATTGACCACACCAAGGAGAAGATGGAGTTCCATTGGTGGTATGAGCTCCAAGATGAGTTTGTTTTCAGAACCAGATAGCAAAGGCTCATGCACTACATTGCCAAAAGATCTTGCCTTTTTGATATCACCACCAGACTTAGCAAACTCTTGATAACAGGCAACAAGTGAGCCTAGTATCCTCAAAGATTCTGATTGAGAAAGATGCTTTGATTCTGTGTTGCACCAAGAGCAAGGGTGAGTACTTGCATGGCTCTGAAGGACACAAAGGATGTTGGCAAGTTTCATGTCGCATGAGACAACAAAGTTGACTTTGTCTAACTTGATTAAAGACAAGATCTGCCTCACATTTTCAAAGTTTTCTGGTAGTCCTTCTGATAAAGCCACAAGCATTTGACGCTTTACACTACTGTCTTTGGCAGTCCTCTGAGTTAAAAGTTTTTTCCGTGGTGGTGACCTTGAATCACAGTGAGAATCCAACTCCATGATGCCAAGAGAAACTTTCAGAAATCCTCCACCTCCATCAATTCCAAACTTGACAATATGATTCTGGAAAACTCTTCGAGAATGCAGGACTTCATTCAAAAGCTCGGCAAGATCCTTGCAATGCACAACCACAAAGTCAGTGGAGTTACTCTCTGATAAAACTTGGATACTGGTTTGAGTAAAAAACTCAGACAACTGTTTGTCAATGGCTTCAAACTTAGCAAGAAAACTAGTCTCCACAATCTTGGTGTCACTGACTCTGTTGAAGGTTGATGCCAATTTCTTCATGCCAAGGTTGGACAGTTCTGTGTTTAGCTGAACTTGTACAAGATCTTCAGTTTTGATGCTGGGTTCAGGAAAAAGAGCTCTTGCACTTGAGCTTCCTAAAAATGAAATTATATTAACACTTTTTGTAATTTTAAGTTTTAAAATTAAAGGTATTCCCTCTGAACCTGCCATCTTTATATGTATATATAAAAGTATCACCTGTTTTAACTCTAAGTGGTGGGCCGCCTTTAGGATGCGATATTTTGACAGTACCACCAGGTGTGGAAGGTTTAGTAGAGATGACTTGAGTAGCTATTTGCTCTGCAGCGAGTGGATCAGCTGTAGCTAGCTGCTTGAGATTCTCTCTAAAAGTGAATGGAGTGCACTGATGTGGCAGACCTCTTCCAACTAGACTCAAACAATCACCACATCTTTGAGGGGTACAATCTTCCACAGGTTTAGAATAGTCCACTGGGCTCTTCTCATTCAACTTCAAATGTCCAACTTGACAAATAAGACAGTTGCAACCTTGATCTCTTGTTGATGGTCTAACTTTTATAGATGAGAAAGGAAACAAAGGTGGCAGGTTAACATCTTTTCCTTCATCTTTTCTCCGAAGAATTGTTTGACATGAGTCACAAATGCCTCTTGGCACTCTGGTATCAGTCAAATCAAGACTTGTATGGTAATGCTTGAGGATCTTTTCAACAAGGAACTGTGTCAACTCTCGAGAGCACTTCTTCAGACACAAGACACAGACAGATTTCCGACAATCTTCATGATTTTTTGAAAAATTTGGCATTTTGAAATTTTTCTCACACAACTGATAAGTGAAACACTTTAAATAAACATGTTCACTGCCAATTCCCGGAATTTTCGGCTTGTTTACAATTTTGATGCAAAACTTAAAATAAACATGTTCACTGCCTATTCCCGGAATTTTTAGCTTATTTACAATTTTGATGCAACAAAATGTTTATAATATAGTTCAACCATGAAATTGTAGGTAAAATTTTATCTTCTGAGTTAAAATAAATACAAATTATACTTGCTATATAGACTGTTATGTTTTAGAGTAATAAATGCTAATTTTGGAGAGTTTTTGAATGCTGTAAAAATGCAAAATTTGAAAAGCTGTCATTTTGCCCTATTGTGCAAAGTACTAAAAACTAAAAATCAAAATTATTTTCTCGGACGAAATAGTTAGATTTCAAATTTTACATTTTTGGAGTCAGGAAACATTGTAGTTTCACCCTGTCAAAGCGGTTTTCTCGGGTCAGCTCAAAGTAGTTTTTGGTCATTTTTTACAACAGTGAATACTTATCAAACAGACAGCAATACATTCAATATGGAAATATTAAAACGACAAAAAGTATAATAAAATGTGGAGTTCCTCAAGGCTCAATCTTAGGACCGTTACTGTTTTCTCTTTATATAAATGATCTATCACTTACCTCGAACTTATTCAATTTTATTTTGGTTGCAGATGACTCCAATCCGTTTTATTCTCATAGTGGTATTAAAACCCTCTTTAAAGGAGTTAATGAAGTGATAAACAAAGTAAACGAATGGTTTATTTGTAATAAACTCTCACTAAACGTTAATAAAACTAAGTTTATTTTATTTCACAAACCAACAAAAACGGAAAACCTTCTTTTAAAATTACCCAATCTTAAAATTAATAATATAAATATTACTAGACAAACAACTGTAAACTTCTTAGGTGTTATTTTGGATAAAAATTTATAAGGGAGGAAATATATCAGCAGTCTTGAAAGAAAACTTTCAATAAACATTGCAACAATGTATAAAGCAAAACCATTCTTAGATATAAGATCTTTAAAAAGTTTATATTTTTCCTTTATACATAGCTATTTAACTTACGACAATATTGTATGGGCAAGCACCAGCTACGCTAAGTTAAAGAAAATTTATACTAAACAAAAATATGGATGCAGAATTATATTTGGAGCAAAAAGAACCGTGTCTTGTGAGCCACTTCTTCGTAAACTCAATGCATTAAATGTGTTTAAAGTCAACATATTCCTTGTCATACAGTTCAAATTAAGACGTTATTTAGTACTTACGGATTTTAATACAGTAGATTTTCTCTGTCACTTTTAGAAGTTTTTAAACTAAATTATCACCATAAATTTAAAAATCTAGATCATTTAACAAAAGAGCAAAGTCAGAATTAAGAATTTCAATTTCTTTATCACACTTTCATTGAAAATATTTACTTTTGAAGTAACCTTCAATTTTATTTAATATATTTTATGATATTGGAACAGAAATTTTATCATTTTAATTTCTAACTCGTTTGAAAAAAATAATATATACAATATATAAATCGAATTACGCTCAGTTTATAACCCAAATCAGAAAATTTTGGTTACCTAGTTTTGGCTATGGTTACCTAGTTTTATGGATACCTAATTTACATAGCAACAACCTATTTTGATAGTTGCAGATTTTTATATTCGCTTAATTTGGCATGTGTACCAATAAGAGGTCATACTTAATATGGAAGTCATAATTTTTTTAATTTAGTTTCTATGGAAACCCTATATTGCTTAACAACCAGATATTTTCCTTAGTTACACCCAGATAAATGGATTTTTGAATAAATTTTTATCGGATTTTCAACCGTCTTATTTTCAATAACTATAAAATATTTAGGTGAATAATTTTAAGTAAAGATTTAGGTCATTAATAATAAAAACAGAAAATGTTGCAACAAAACATTTACAATTTGAAATAAATTAACAATTTATAAAACATACATACATGCATAAAATAAGAAATCATATTTTGGGTGAATCGACTGACGGAACCTGAAGCAAATTACTAACTCTTTCTAGAAATTGAGATTTTGAATCTCTTTCTAGAAATTGAGATTTTGAATCTTCCTGCTTTTAAAAGCAGCTTATTTACTGAAGATGGAGTTAGCAAACCAGTCATGATTATAACTGTTGATGGCGGCCAAATAAAAATCCAAGATATGCAAAAACAATTCATTGTGCCAAGACTTATTTCAAAGAGCATGACTTGATAGAATGTTTGTGCCCACTAATGCTCCTTCTATTTTTATATAACTTATGGAAAACAAATAAAAAGGTATGCAGAAATCCGTGTTTTACGGAACCGATATTGTGTTAAAATTTTGTGCCTCGATTTTTAAAGTTTGCTTTTTGCCAGTGAGGTAGTAAAGCCTTTTGTATTCCTTTTTTTTAAGAATTTTATATTAACTTTGACCTTTTCAAAAACTAGAATAGTTGCACTATCTTAATGTGTAGTTTTCGATTATACTGACAAAAGTTAGAAATTTTTTTTATAAGATAGCAAACATCGAAGATATGCTCATTATTTTTTTATACTCTTCATTATCTGAAGTTTACACATTTTATATGCATCTACCAAATTTTATTGAAAAAATAATTAGATCCTCTTATTGGCAGCAGAAGCATCAGCACGTCTAATAAACTTTAAAGATCGTTATGCTTATGTTAGACCTCTTTTATTGGAAATGAATGTTATTAATATCAACCAAATGTTTTTAATGTTCTTTGCTTTATGTGAAGCAAAGAACATAATTTAAAATTTATTTGCAATGAAACCAATAAACAAATATGACCTAAGAAATGACAATCTTATTCATCAACATTATTCGCATACATATTTTGGAAGATCTCTTATATCGTTTCGCGGAGCATTTTTGTGGAACCAAATAGTTTTAAAAAATTTTGATTTTTCTCAAAGTTTGAATTTTCTTTCTTTCAAAAATAAACTGAAAATAGTTATTTTGTTAATTGATAAAATATTTGATTCTTTTGAGCTTGATCCTTATCGTGATCCGTGTTGCCGATTTCTAAGAAATGTATTACGAAAACTGGTTGTGGTGGGGGGATGTTTCATAATATATATATTATGAAACACACTGATTATATTCCTTAATATATATATATATATATATATATATATATATATATATATATATATATATATATATATATATATATATATATATATATATATATATATATATATATATATATATATATATATATATATATATATATATATATATATATATATATATATACAGTATGGTGCAAAACTGAACCAGAATGCATAATATTTTTATTTTCTTATAAAGAATTTAGCATTTTGAGAATTAATATTGCTGGTAGAAATTATTATTAAAAAAAAAAATTTTATTAAGTATTTATTGAAGAAAAATATTTACTTACAAAATAATAAATGAAAAACATTGTGAATCAATTTGGCACCACGCAAAAACAACTGTCAATTTTTGTCAATTTTGTCAATTTTAATATTTTGTCGATAATCCTTTGTCGATAATCCTTTCGCTTTTTTAACTGCTGCTAATCTTCTATTTGTGCTCTTTACAAGATTTTCGCAAAGGTTTAACGAAATATTTACCCACTGTTCTTGAACTCGTTCATATAACACATTAATGGATGATGGAGAGTCAGAATAGTTATTAACGAGCGCTTTTTTTAATTGTGACCACAAATTTTCTATTGGGTTAAAATCAGGACTTTGTGCTGGCCATTCTAGCAGTTGAAATTCCTGCAAAGCTAACCAATTCTTAACCATTTTAGCAGTGTGCTTTGGGTCATTGTCCTGTTGAAAGATGACCTCATTTATTGGGTAAGGCATATTTTCAACAGTTTCCAATAATTCGTGCTGTAAAATATCAAGATACATTTCCTTATTCATGTTTCCAACTATTCTTCGAATTGGTCCCAATCCATAAGCCGTCATACACCCCCATAGTTTAATATTGCCTCCCCCATGTTTTACTGTCTGAATAAAATCTTTTTGGGTTAATGGTTCACCTTCTCTTTTCCAGCTCCATTGGCGGCCATCAGTGGTATACCGATTAATTTTAGTTTCATCTGACCAAATAACTTTCTTCCAATCATCTTCGGTAAAGTTTTCATATTTTTTTACAAAGTTTAATCTTGCTTTGATATTTTTTTTACTAAGTAATGGTTTTTTTTTCTTTTCAATTGCTCGAAGTTTACTTTTTTTGAGATCTCGCTGCACTGTCCACCTGCTCACATTTTTTCCTATATCACGTTGCAAAAGTTTAGCTGCATGAGATGTCGATTTTGCTTCTCCAGTAGTCAAATATCTGATTACTCTTCTACTGTCTACCACACTCAACTTCTTTGGTCGACCGCCAACATTTTTTTTAAGAATATGTCCACATTTTTTTTTAATTCGTTGCACAGTACTTTGACTAACTTTTAATTTAGAAGCAATTTTACGAGTTGTATTTTCTTCTTCGATCATCTTTTTTATTAAATCACTCTTTGTCTTTGAAATCCCCATTATATTAAAAAAAACTATCAAAAACAATAAATTTAAACAATAAAACTTATGAAAATAGAAAATTATTTTAGATATAAATATAGGCAATTGATTTGCACACAAAATTATTAAATTAATTTGAGAAAAATAATATAGAGATATTGTCAAAAGATGTTTGTCACTAGATAAAAATACTTGTGCATTGGGTAAAAGGAGGAGGCGTAAAAAGTCGTAAAAATTAGCACTTTACTACTGTAATAATCCCGACAGCGCTAATATATCGAAAACAAAATAAACCATAGTTTTGTATTTTTTTTAAAACTCTGGTTCAGTTTTGCACCATACTGTATATATATATATATATATATATATATATATATATATATATATATATATATATATATATATATATATATATATATATATATATATATATATATATATATATATATATAGATATATATATATATATATATATATATATATATATATATATATATATATATATATATATATATATATATATATATATATATATATATACACTTTAATGTTTTCAATTCAGCAAATGTTTTACTAAATGATATTTCTGACGCTGATTTGCATTTTTTTAACGAAAACAATTTTAGTTCGTCCTTTTTTGAAATAAAAACTTTTAAAAGTGAACTAAAAACCTGAAAGAGTAATTTTACTGTAATACACATTAACATAAGAAGTATAAATAGCAACATGGATAAGCTAAAACATTTTCTTATCGAATGCGATTATCTATTCAGTATGATATGCCTAACAGAAACGTGGTGTTCTGACGAATCATGCAGAATAAATTCAAGTTTAGAAATTCCTAACTACTATAACTTATATAAGGAATGATCAAGTTACCAAAATTAGAGATGACCTTTCGATCTCAGATGCCGATAGTGAGGTTTTTACAATTGAAATAACTAGCAACAAATCAAAAAACATACTGGTCTCCACATGTTACCGGCCACCTGAAGGTGATTTATTTATATTTTCCAATCATTTAAAACAAATTTTTATAAAAAACAACAATGAGCAAAAAAAAAAATTCTGTATTGGAGACATAAACATAGATTGTTTACAATATGATAAACATGCCAATACTAAACTTTTTTTTGACGAAATGCTTCAACATTACATCTTCCCAATTATTAACAAGCCAACTCGAGTAACTCCAACTTCAATCACTGCAATAGACAATATATTAACTAATTCATTGTTTGATACTTCTCTAAAGGCAGGAATAATAAAGGCAGATATATCTGATCATTTTCCTATTTTCTTCTCCTTGACGCATGATATAAAATCTAATAATAGTTGTAAAATTAAAACTTATAAAAGAAAAATCAACAAATTTGCTATTCAACAATTTAAAGACTCACTGAAGAGTGGGGTAAGGTATACCATGAATGCAATCTTGGGCACACTAACTCTGCTTATAATAACTTCGAAAAAATTTTCCTAAAAAGCTATAATACGCACTTTCCAATTAAAGTAAAATTAATAAAAGAAAAACACTTAAAATGTCCATGGATCACCAAATGTATTAAAAAATCCTCAAAAAAAAAACAAAAACTTTATATTAAATACTTAAAAAATAGAAATGAGGCAAACCTAAATGTTTACAAACAGTATAAAAACTTGTTTGAAAAAATTAAAAAAAATTCAAAGAAAAACTATTACTCAAATAAAATAAAATACACAAATGGTGATATTAAGAAAACTTGGGATATCATGAAAGAAATAATTGGTATAAAAACCTGCAAAATAAATAGTTTACCTGCTCAAATTGTCATTGATAATAAAGAGTATGACAATAATAATGCAATTTCAGAAAAATTTAATAGTTTTTTTGTCAACATAGGCCCAAATCTAGCTTCAAAAGTCAATTGTCCAAACAACTCATTTGAAACTTATCTAACTAGTGTCAACAACGAATTAATATTTAAAGAACTAAAAATTGATGAACTCGAAAATGCAATAAACTCTCTTAAAACAAACAAGTCTCCGGGTATAGATGGCATTTGCAGTAATATCGTCGTCAATGTCTTTTCGGAGATAAGCAAACCTATTTTCGAAATATTTAAATCATCAATTATAACAGGAACTGTACCAGATAAATTAAAAGTAGCTAAAATTGTACCTATTTTTAAAACCGGTGAAACATTTCTAATAAACAATTGCAGACCAATCTCAATACTTCCAACCTTTTCTAAAATTCTTGAAAGAATAATCTACAATAGATTATATGAATACCTAATTCAAAACAAGTTCTTAAATAAAACACAATTCGGCTTTTAAGCACAGCACTCTACAGAACATGCAATTTTAGATTTAGTTAATAGCATAAGTGATTCTTTTAATAAAAAGCAATTTGTATTAGGAACTTTTATAGACCTATCCAAAGCATTTGACACAATTAATCATGATATCTTACTAAAAAAAATGGAAAAATACGGAATAAAAAATACTAGCCTAGATTGGTTTAAAAGTTATCTGTGCAACAGACAACAATGTGTTATTTCGAACGATAATAAATATTCTAATTTACTAAAAATAAAATGCGGAGTTCCCTAAGGTTCCATTCTTGGTCCTCTTTTATTTTTAATTTATATTAACGATCTTCCACAATCACTAAAAAAACTTGATGCAATAATGTTTGCTGATGACACAAATTTATTTTATTCATCAGCATCAATTGAAAATCTCTTTGAATCTGCAAATGATGACCTTGAGAGTCTAAACATTTGGTTTAAAGTAAATAAATTATCGTTAAATCAAGAAAAAACTAAATACATCTTGTTTCATTCCAACCAGCAAAAAAACAAAATACCAAGCATGCTACCATTACTAAAAATTGATAACATAAACATCGAAAGAACTGAAACTATTAAATTTCTTGGGATAATTATTGACGAAACGATTTCTTGGAAACCCCATATAAAAACATTAAATACAAAAATATCAAAAAGTATCGGCATACTTTACAAAGTCAAAACTATACTTTCCCAGGAGAATCTGAAAGTTCTCTTCTTTTCTTATATACAAAGTTATCTAACATATGCTAATATTGCCTGGGGAAGTACAAATAAATCTAAATTAAGTTCTCTATATACACACCAAAAACACGCATCAAGATTGATTTATAATAAAAATAAATTCACTCATGCCGATCCTTTACTTAAAAACTTGAATGCTTTAAATATCTATCAAATTAACATCTACCAAAATGTTTTATTTATGCTCAAATATAAGCTCGGACTTGTCCCAATTCATTTTACTAATAACTTTTTTCAAACCAACGCCAATAGATATATCACACGAGGAACCGGAAACTTTACATTGCCCATAAAAAAATCAAAGTTTTCAAGATTTTCAATTGTATACCGTGGCCCCTATTTATACAACAAAACAATACCTCAAAATATAGAACTTACTAAATTGGATAATCTTATTGCCCTGAAGAAAAAACTAAAAGATCTCATAATTAACAAAACCAATTTTATCGATATGTATTAAATATAAAAGAACAATTAATATAATAAAATGTAAAAAGAACAATTTAAGCTATAAAAATAAATAAAAAAGAAATAAAACATAAAATATAAAAAAAGAAATAAATAAAAATTGTTAGCAACTATACATAGTAAAATATTACTGAACAGTAGACCTCAAAAAATTAATGTGTGTCTTTACTCTTTAAATTTTTAGTTTATTTTGTATTTTAAAGGTTCGCGATGAAAAGACTTTTCCTAGTCTTCTGCGAGTTTCCTTACAACTACATAGTACTACTAATATATGTTGATATATATTTTCAACAAATAACATATATTTTCAACGACAACGACAAGCAAGTCCCTAGAAGCCCTGTGGTGCGACGGACTTGCGTATATTTTTTAAATGCATGGGTTAATAGCCAGCACTTTATATTATAAACCACGAACTATTATTTTAAGCATGAGTTAAAATATCAAACGCGCATGCGTAAAACAGCATTGTTAACGCTCTTTAGATATTGTATATTAATATTTGTGGTGGACATTTATATAAACTGGAGACATGTAAATATTATTTGTTTTTGAAATATATAATAATGTTTGTTGTAAAAAAAAAAAAAAAAAAAAAAAAAAATATAAATATATATATATATATATATATATATATATATATATATATATATATATATATATATATATATATATATATATATATATATATATATATATATATATATATATATATATATAAGCGTGCAAAAGTAACCGGACAAGAGCATAACTTGAGATAACTTTTGAATGAAAAGTCCAACTTCTTTCAAATTTTCACTGAAATGTCAAAAAATTGATTACAAATCTAAAAGCAAATGAATTTTTACTGAATCTAAGCAATCTAATCTTAAAAGTTCATTTAATTAAAATATGGGCGTGCAAAAGTATCCGGACAGAAAAAAAAAACTTGAATTAGATTTTTATTTTAAACATTTTTAAAATTGAAAATGCTTTATTTTAAAGTAAATTGCTTTAGCACAAAGGTCGAAACGCTATGAACTGGGCTAACTTAAATAGATATTGTATCGGTCCTATCCATTTGATTGATGGCAAAATGGACAAAAATATGTACTTTGTACATATTTTGTATACTTAAGAATGTTATGCTACCACATGTTAAAAACAAAATGCCTCAATGGAAGGATGTTTTAGCAGGACAATGACCCAAAGCACACTTCAACCCTTGTGAAAAACTTTTTCAAAACCAAAGAAATTCGATTAATCGAATAGCCTTAGCAAAGTCCTGGCCTTAATTCTATTGAATGTCTATTTAAGCTTATTGATCGATAAATTTCAGTTCAAAAACCAACAAGTGAACGTGATTTATTAAATACTCTAAAACAAGAATGGGGAAAAATCAAAATTATTGTGATTATGAAGCTGGTGGACTCAATGCCTTGCCACTCTCAAGCAGTAATCAATGCTAAGGGCTTCCCGACGAAGTACTAAAGCAATTTACTTTAAAATTTTTTTAAATTTTTTCAAAAGCATTTTCAATTTTAAAAATGTTTAAAATAAAAATCTAATTCAAGTTTTTTTTTTTCTGTCCGGATATTTTTGCACGCGCATATTTTAATTAAATGAACTTTTAAGATTAGATTGCTTAGATTTAGTAAAAATTCATTTGATTTTAGATTTGTAATCAATTTTTTTGACATTTTTTTGAAAATTTGAAAAAAATTGGACTTTTCATTCTAAAGTTATCTCAAGTTATGCTCTTGTCCGGTTAATTTTGCACGCTATTGTGTGTATATATATATATATATATATATATATATATATATATATATATATATATATATATATATATATATATATATATATATATATATATATATATATATATATATATATCAGGCAACCAAAAAAGTTCGTGCGGTTTTGCAGATTCATAAATAAATACATATAAAAACAGTTTTAATAAAGTTTATTCCGAAAAATAGTCTCCTGCAGCAAGAATAACTTTCTCCCATTGTGAAACAAGCTGGTATATTCCATTTTTATAAAAGTCTTGAGTTTGGTAGCTAAAAAATTGAAGTAACTCATTTTTAAGATCTTCTCTTTTTCGAAACTGTCGATTCCTCATATGATTATCCAGGGCCAAAAACAGGTGATAGTCGCTTGGCGCAAGGTCTGGTGAATACGGAGGCTGAGGTAGAATCTCTCATTGTAAACATACTAGAGTTTCCCGCGTGATTTTTGCGGTGTGCGGTCTGGCGTTGTCCTGGTGGAATACAACACCTTTTCTGTTTGCCAAAGCTGCTTGTTTTTGGTGAAAAGCAACCAAAACTCTGTCTAATTGGGCTGAGTATATCTCAGCAGTAATGGTTTGTCCACTTGGTAGCAACTCATAGTGAATGATACCTGCTGTAGTTCACCATACACACAGTAAAACCTTTTGTTGGTGAATTTTTGGTTTAGGAGTCATCGGTACTGGATCGTTACTGTCTAGCCAATGATATGTTCGTTTTTTGTTGCA
Source organism: Hydra vulgaris (assembly GCF_038396675.1). Taxonomy (NCBI): domain Eukaryota; kingdom Metazoa; phylum Cnidaria; class Hydrozoa; order Anthoathecata; family Hydridae; genus Hydra; species Hydra vulgaris. The sequence goes on from NC_088927.1 coordinate 32,201,868, forward strand.
GTACATAAACCATTTTTCGTCGCACGTCAACATCCGGTCAAAAAATGGCACTAAATTGTGGCGGGAAAGCAATGAAGAACAAATGGTTAAGCGCTGTAGCTTGTTTGTTTCACTCAACTCATAAGGTACCCATTTGCTCAACTTCCAACGTTTTCCAAGTTGGTGCAAATGTAAACGAATAGTTTCATCACTCACATTAAATCTTAAGGCAAGGTCCTGACATGTTTGACTGGAGTCCTGCTCGATTGCCAGCTTGATATCCTTGTTATTTACGATGGATGGTCTTCCAGATCTTGGTTCATCTTCAAGGTTTTCATTTCCAGAAAAAAATTTTTTTACCCACTTTTGACCCGTCCATTCTGTTATGGTACCTTCCCCAAAAGCAGCGCATATCTTACGACAAGCTTCTGCAGCTTTGGTTCCAAGTTTGAACTCATAAAGCAAACAAGTGCGAATTATCGCATCTGACACAGCCATACTTTTAAATTTAAAACGCACTAATAAAACTTATGAAACACACTGATTGATTCTCCTTAAAACAAGCTTTAATTTATATGCAAAATCATCCCCCCACCACAACCAGTTTTCGTAATACATTTTTTAGAAATCGGCAATTAGGATAAACCGCACGAACTTTTTTGGTTGCCTGATATATATATATATATATATATATATATATATATATATATATATATATATATATATATATATATATATATATATATGTAAACACGCCTTACTTTAGTCAGCTTAATGCCATTTATTTTTCATTTTTATGGTGATAGTCGTCTTATTTTGGCTTTGGATTAAATTTTATGTTCGCTGTGTCCGCCATTTTTTTAAAGTTATGAACTAATTCTAGTCCATAAAATTATATCATTCTTATTTTTGGCATGTTTAAAAAGATAGGGGAAGAAAAAATTACCAATTAGTTTGATTTCGTCAAAATTTGACTTAAGCACTAAGGTCTTTAATTGCGTCTTTTTATTCCTCGGTCTTTAGTGTTGCTAAGGTAAAATTTAACGTTAAATTTACCAGTAAATTTTGAAAAATTACCGCCTGGTAAATTTCGTAATTTTTTATTAAAAAGAAAGATGATGTTAATTGTTGAATAAAATATATAATATTCAAAATGAATTAAAAACTTCATTTTATCACATAATATTTATAGCTGTTAAAATACTCACTTTGTGAAATGTACGTTTTTTTTTTAATCTGCTGACAATTCTTTTATACAACTTGAGATAAAGTTATTTTATGCAAATATAATATGAAAAGTATTAAAGACACCGATTATAACGTATAAATTGTAGAATAAACATTTAAAACTAAAACTTTTTCAAAATTTCCGGGATCAAAATTTACCGGTAAATTTACATCAATACTACCACTAACACCACTAACGCTCATCAAATCATACTCAATAAGTAATAAATTGTTGATGAAAAAACATTTAAAAACAAAAACTCTTAAATTATACATTTTAGGAAAAATATTTATATTCTATATTAACTCTTATACAAATTTTCTTTTTAAAAAAATAAAGAAAATACAAGATAAAAATACTTACATAAAATTATTTATATAAAAACTGTTTTTAAAAATTACACTAAAAATTCTGGATGTCTGAATAAAATATATATCTCATTGTGATTACTAATTTCTTAAACAATTAACAAAAAAACTTATTAATTTTTAAGCTGAAAAAAAAAAATTAATTGCATTCAGTAATCAAAATAAAAAAAACATATATTGAGTAAAGTATAATAAACGAATAATATATATAAAAAATAATTGAAATATACATGGAAAGAATAAAATTAAAAATGAATATATAAGTTTTAAGAAAAAATGTATGAGCTAACACATAGAAAAACATGTTGCAAGTTTTTTAGTGCTTCTTCTACTAGTATTACTAATTCTCTACTAGTATCACCAAAATGAGATTTATGATTTTTTTACTTTATAAAATTATTAATGTAAATTTTATGAATGTTTACTGTAGAAGGGTGTAAATGATTAGAACTAACTTTGTTAGGAAAATCTCTCTGTATGACTTCAGTAGAAGTGTATAAATTTGACGATTTCTTATTTAATGCTTCATAAGATTTATTTTTAATTTCTAGATTGTTTAGCTGATTCTTCTTGTCATCATAAAATGAACTGTTTGAGGTGAGACCATACTTTGGGTTAACAACTAATTATGAAAAAATAATTAAAAAAAAAATTAAATTGTTTAATGTTATATGTAAAATTGCAGTACTAAATACTATTATTAATTAGTTATTATAAAAAAAATTAAAATACAATGGTATGCTTATCATATGTGTTTTGGTGAATTGCACATATTTATTAAAACCTCTAGAATACATTAAAAACACAATATCCTATTAAATATTTACCGTACATTACTTAAAAACTGACTATAGAATTGTAAGCGCTGTAAAACTAATTTTTAAACAAAGAAATTAACAAATACATATCGTAAAGGTTATATTGACAAAAAATAAAACTAACCAATGGAATAATAAGTATCATACTTTTTATGAACAAATAAAATAATTACCCTAACAGCATATTTTTTAGGTAGATTAATAATACAAAGTGACATAAAATAATAAACATCGTAAAATACTTTTTATAGACAATGTAAATAGCAAAATCTAACACTGTATTACTTTAAAAAAGTAGTAAAGCCTGTTACAAACGCAATGCTTTTATAAACATTACAAACAAACTATTCTTGCCTTAAGTTTAGCCAAGTCTTTTAAAAATGAATCGGTTTTAATTGTACTCAGAACTCGGCTTTCCATTGCTAATGTGGCCATCCCACTAAGGCGGTGCTGAGAAAGAGTCGATGGAAGGTAATTTTTGATAATCTTTAATTTAAAAAAACTTCTTTCTCCGCTGGCCACTGATATCGGGAGGGTAAGCGAAACTCTCAACGCTACATACCCATTGGGAAAGATGTCAATGATACGGTTTTTTGTAATATAAGACAATGTTGTTTTGGGGCAGCTATCGTTTGGCATTTTTGGAGCTAATATTACAATTTCATGTCACTCCAAATTGATGTCACTCTAAACAGCGGCATAAATCTCATCAATGTGGTATCGCAAAGGTTCGTCTATCCTTCTCTCCCGACGGGTTCCACTTAGAGGTTTTACAATCAAGTTGTTTACATAATTTGTTAATATATTTCATCTGTGGGTTGATCCAGAAAAAAAATTATAAACCTCCTGAATATTGTTGAAAAAGAATAATAATATGGATTCAACTTTTATATATCAACAAAAGGAAAATCACTCAGTATAAAGGATAGTACACCTGAAAAAAAAACTGCTAGACGTTTTATCAGACAATTATCTGTTCAAATTGTCAAAGAATTACAAATTGTATGAGAACTCTCACTATTTAAAACAAAAGATATAATAGTAGTTCTTAGAAATGGTATGATAGCAGTTCTTAGAAAAGGTATGATAGCAGTTCTTAGAAAAGGTATGGGTAAAAAATCAACCGTTGAATCGAACATCTTTAAATCACTTTGAATTTTAGAAACTCCAATTTTTATGAAGTTGAAAACGTTATGGAATATACTAAGTACTAACTAATTACAACTAATTACAGTTATAGATAAACAAAGTTAAATTACTAATGAAAATTATTTCTTTTAATTAATATTTGTTATTTAGATTGAGTTTTTGAAACCAAACGAGTCTGTTCTTTGTAGATATGTTGTACTTGTCCAAGACACATCAAACTTTATTCTAAATATAAAAAAACAGCAGAAAATGGATCCATTTAACACTCTTGTGCGGATTTCTTTAGACTCAGGGGAATTATTCTTGAAAGTTATTGTAAATATACTTGATCCTGAATGGGAATAATGTTAACTCTGAAAGACTTTTAAATAGTAGAGTTCGAAGATACCAGATACTTAGAATCAAAGAAGACAATCCAGAACCAAATTACAATTTATTCTAGAAAAACAGAATGTTCAACTTAGTATAGTCTTTGATTTAAAATGTGCAAATATTTGGTTTATCATCTTATGCTGGCTTGAAAGCATGTCTTTGGTGTAAGGGACTATTAATAACAGAGTCAGGAAAACTGAGATCTCTGGAAAGCTTGGATTATTGTATTCCAAACACGCTGAGACTGGATTTAACAAGGCACTTATGAAAGATTGCATGAATGTAATAAATCCCAGAATTATCTTCCTAGAAGAGGATCCAATAACCTTAATACAGTATCTTGAAGCGTGGTTTTGATGAGTGGTTGAAATCAAAAATTATTCTTCAAAGAGGTTAACAAGGTAGGAGTTGTTATGGCAACAACTCAAATGTTATCATTAAACATTTTAATGTCATTAAAAACACTCATTGTCATCTCACTCTCTCTATTCTATTTCCAAGTTAAAGAATTCATTTATTTTTTTACAAAATCTAGCTTTAATCTTTGGTAAAAAATTGAATTTGACCTGAAAAATTCATATTATTTTGTACTATGTAGTTTCATTTGTCAAGTATCATGGATGCAGTTTAGGAAGATATGCTGAACAATGTGGTGAAGCAATACATGCCAAGTTTAAACCAACCTGGTCTTGATATAAAAGAAAGGACGAACATTCAGAGCATAGCGATAAACTTCTAACAGCTGTTAAACATTTTGGAGGAAGTAACCTAATGTTTATGTTTTTTTTTTTCTAATTGAAAAAATAATTATATTTATTTTACTATATTATTACTTTTAATGCAGATAATGAAATTTTAAAATTGTGAAGAAAAACCAAATAAAAGTTTATTTTTTTAAATTTCAAAGTCAAAAACTTTTGAGACATAGGTCAAAGAGGTCATGTGGATCAGAGTAGCCAATACTCCTGACTTCTAAAACAAAAATTAGTAATTTATTATTTCAGTCTTCTAAAATAGCCAATAAAAATTTGTAAAAAGCTACGTGCTTGGTCAATTTGATTTTAAAAACAATTAGAAACAATTTCTATAATTTTAAGTGTTAAATTAAACCATAATTTGTTTGAGTGACACAACTTTTATCCTGGTGGTCAAAATGGGGAACAGTGATATATGTATATATATATGTGTGTATATTACTACAAAATAGAGTGCTCTGTTCTTTTAAGAACATTGAGCACTCTATTTTGTAGAATACATTTTAAAAGTTGTTTATATATATATATTAGGTTGGCATTCGGCAATGCTGACCTAAAAGTGTTTGAGGTCGGCAAAAAATTGCCGACCTCGTTTCTATGTTTTATGGTAAGATCTTTGTATCAATTTTTTTTTGCCAACCTGTAAAAGATTGAGGTCAGCAAATTATTGCCGATCTCATTTTTCCTAATTTCGAGGGTTGTATGTATATATATATATATATATATATATATATATATATATATATATATATATATATATATATATATATATATATATATATATATATATATATAGAATTTGATTAACCTATAACTTTTTAATTTAATTAAATTAAATGAATTAACCTTTAGGCTAATATAAAAAAACCCTCTAAAAAATCACTATAAAGCTAGTTTATCTGACTAGACGCTAGGTCATTTTTTACTGGGAAGAGGCTAGAAAAGTTAAAAAAAACAAACATGGAATTTTGCATAAAATACCATCAAAAAAAGGAAAGTTGCTTTCCCATAAAATCATTGATCTTGTTAATAGCTTTTATCAAAGTGATCAGTACAAATAAATGATGCCTGGCAAAAAAAGATTTTGACAGTATAGGGTACAGGCAATATATGTAAAAAAAACTTATATTGATTAATTTAAAAGAACTTTAGTAAGACATGTAGTCACTTTAGTAAGTTATATAGCATTTAAATCTAAACACTTAAATTTAAAAGTTGGATTTTATAAATAATAAAACCGGCAATATATAAATTACACTAATTTATTTCTAGCCTATAGAAACAATTTTGTAACCAAAGAACGATAAACATTAGTTATGAAATCAAAGAATAAAGTTTCAAACGAAATCATGCAAAAATTAAAATTTATTAAGTAACTAAAGTATGCATCAAATGCAAATTTTACTAAATAAACTTTTATTTCTTGGTAAATATAAGTTTTTTGAAAATAATATTTTTTTAATGATCTTTTATACATAGTAAAGATTTTAAGAAAGTCATAGGATTGTACTATGTATCATAAAGTCATAGACATCAAAACACACACACAAAAAATTATACTTATTTATCAATGATCATCCAGCAGGTCAAATTTAAAAAATGCGGAAAATGTTTTGCAAAAAAAAACAAAAACAAATAAACAGCAGTATGAAAGCAAAGAAAAAAAAAGAAAAGAAAATTGTAAAAAAAAATTAAAAAAAAATTAAAAAGTGTTACCTACTTACATAAACGAAATACTTAAGAATTAAAAAACATAAAAAATTAAAGCGTACCTTTTTATGTCACGCTTATGTTAATAAGTTTTGAGATATTGGAGGCAGGTTGTTAAGTTTTTTTTTTTTTAAGTTTTAAATATTTTAGAAATTTAAATTAAAGAATAGTCAACTGATTTTCTTTTCAACATTGCTGTGTCTACTTGAATCTACATCGCTTTTAACAAACTTTTTGAAAAACATAAAATATTTTTTCGTTTAACTATTAAAAACAAACTATAAAAAATACAAAAAAATAACAAAAAACAAAAAAACAAAATTAAATGTTTAATAAAACAATTTAATAACCTGATAATAATAAGCAATATTGAAAATATTGAATATACAACATAAATAATATAAAATATATCAACCTGATTCATTTAACTCAAACCCGTCAATATCCATTTGTGTGCTGGTTACCCTTAGTTGAAAAAAAAATAATTCTTAAAAAAATTATTTACAATGAAAATTCAAAATATATAAATATATATAAAAAAAGCAAACAAAAATAAAATAAAAAATATAAAACTTGGGAGAAAACTATTTAAATATTTTTCATACCTTTGTTTAAACGTTTTATTCATAAACTTTATCATTCTGAGCTTACGCAAAAAAAAGAATCCAATAAGAACAAGGACAAACACAAGAGCAGACAATCCCACTATTATATACTTGCTGATTAACTTTGATATTATATACCCTAAAAGCCAAAAAATATTTCTTTAAAGTTTTTAGAATTGATCAATAAATATCAGAAAATCTTCAAAAAAAAAAGGAAAGATTTTAATTAGTTTCTACTTGCACAATCCCCAGTCTGTTTGTCACATATTCTACATCCTGTGCACTTTTTTAGACAATCTGCACCATAAAAACCATCTTTACATGCTAATTTTTAAAAACTACAGTATACATTTTGAGTACAACAACCCGTTAATTATGTCAATGATTATAAATAAATTTTATAATGACTATAAAAACAAATATTTATAATTAAAACAAAAATGAACTTACTTTCATTACATATTATACCCGCAAAACCAGAAACGCAAAAACATATACCAGATACAGGATCACAGAGCCCTGACATACCCGTGTAATTACAGAAACATCGATCAAGACAGTTTTTGCCAAAAAAACTTCCCCCACAAGCTACCATTACAAAAAAACAAAAAAACAAAATAAAAAAAACAAGCAAAAAAAAACTTAGATAAAGAAAAGAATAAATATAATATCAATATAAAGAATAATGAATGTCCTGTTTCAGCATGACATGTAGTGATTTTAGAATAAGATGCATTACACTCGCATGTCTGAGAACAGTTGAAACACCAAGCACTGGTAGTACAAACTATATAAAACAAAAAAATATTTAAACTGTTTAGTTCGTGAAATTATTATACAGACACATATGATCAAGATGTTACAAACACATTAATCAACACCTTTTGTTATTAATAAACATGTCCTCAAAAATTACCATAGTCAAAAAAATATCAATCAAAAAGTTTTATTGTAAAATAAATGTAAACAAAAAAATAAAATAAAAAAAGAATAACACTATCTCTATAAAAAACAAAAATAATACTCCAATAATATCTCTAAGAACAGGTTACACAAACTGTACAAAACAAATAAATTGTTCAACCTGTTTAGTTTAAAAAATTATTTTACAGAAAAAATTGAAAAAAACAATTTTTACCTATAAAAATTGTCCTTTGAAAATTATCATTGGCAAAAAAAGATCAATCAAAGCTTTTATTGTAAAATTAATATAAATCAAAAAAAAAAAAAAAAAAAAAAAAAAAGAAAAAGAATTATACAGGTATAGTGCCCTTAAAAAGACAAAAAAACTATATTGCTGATAACTACTGTTAACCGAAATAAAAAAAAAGTTTGGATATTTCAAAATAAAAACAAACCACATAACTTTTAGAAAAAAGTTAAGTTATAGTGCAGAAATTCAAAAAATTTTCTAATTTTGTCTCAGAAGATAATATTTTAAAAAATTTGAGAACTAAAATTCACTAATATTTAATATAAAACAAAAAATATTAAATTTAAGTCCGTAAACCAAAGTCTAGAAAGAAGCAATGAGTAGGGTCCTTATCAGAAAAGTAATTGTTTTTCACTTGTTTAATACAAACATATAGTTTTGATTGCTTGAAAAGCACTTTGAAAATGTTAATATTTTTGTCTTTTTTTGCTGTATATTTAGGTAAAATCATTATTGGTCTTACCATCTACAATGCATTTTGATTTACCACATACTAATTTTATAAAAATTTGACACATAGGACATTGTTTAAGTTTTGCAGCTTTGCAAATGGTTTTGTCTAAAATGCATCTTTTTTTGCATCTATGGAGCAACTCAGTTTCTTCTCTCTTTTTTCTTTCTGTGTCTTTTTTCTCCGGCGCTTTTTTCTCCTTTGAGTTGTTAACAGATTATACAAGTTTTAGCACATCTTGACCTTCCATGGAGCCATTCTTGGGTTACTCTTGTAGTTGCTTTTTGCATATCATTACTTTTTGTAGACTTAATTTTTTGAATTATCAATAGACCTGGTATTTCATTAAGATTAATGCTTTTTTCATGTAAGTCTGTAATAATTGTAGTGACAAACATTTTTCTTTCCAGCTTGAAGCTTTCTCTTTCCAATATACTTGGTTATTTTTTCCTTTCATAGATATAGGAGAACTTATTTTGCCATTTAGAACTGATGAAATATCAATAACATTTTTCGAACTTCCTCTACTAGCATTGCAGCTTGTTGGAATTCATCTATTTGCATAAATGCAATGTTTAAGCTTTCATTACTAATACCAACCTTTATTCCTGTTTTTCATATTGACTCTAGTGTGGTCCACTTCTCCCATACACTTGAAAGAGACAACATAAAAGCCTCCCCATTAATTGTTTGATATTGACTAAACAAATTTTCTTTTCCATTTGCATAATGTTCATGAAGTGCCATGTTGATTTGATCGAGAAGCTGAATTACCCCAGTGGTGTCTGGAGGTGATATATATAAATGTATTTCTTTCTCTTTAAGAAACTGAAGTAAGATATAATCAAAGCCAGAACTGTGACCATTGCTCAGTACAACAACAGGGCGAAGTATGCTTTTTTCAATTAAGTGTCTATCAAATAATTTATAAAATGCAAGTTAGGATTTGTGATCTTACGATTCATTCTCTAATGTTGAAATCAATAAGATTGGAATACTTCGAATAGCAACTAGTATAGCCATCTGGCTAGTAATTCCTTGAGTAACAAATATTACATGGCAGATGCATTTTTCACCTAAATAATATATTAAGCAGTGAAAATGTGTCTGAAATTTCAAATATAGATTACATATGTTGTCTTAAAATATATTCATTTTCAAATTTACCATTTTTTGGCTATATATATAGAAAATAAAATTGATGAAATAGGTTTCATAAATTTTATTTCTATACTACATCTAGTACTATATAGCATAATATAACAATTTAAAGTTTAAAACTGTTTTAAGTATAATGTACCAGATAATGACACCATTGGATTTATTGTAACACATTCACGATTATGCCGAATCATTTTTTGACAGCTTTCACCACGCCCACCATATACTAATCCGCTAGCTGAACCATTAACACCATAGTTAACAAACTATATATAAGGGATTTATATAATAGATCACTGTAATTATTTTTGATGTTCTTTATTCTGTAAATTTGTTTGAAACTGACATGGGGACAGAAACTTACAATTTCTATATTTAATAATACAATAAAATTTTTTTACCTTTTCTTCAAAAGAGCTTTCCTTCCACTTGCAGTCAAAGCAATAAACTTTCTTCCTCCTTTCATCTTTTTATTGGCATAATCTCAAATTTTTAACACATTCATAATAAGATTTGTTAGTTTTTTTCTGTTCATACCTTGGTAAGCTCGATTTTTATAGCGCACATACTCAACGCACATATTCTTCTTCAGTGGTTAGCATCATTACAAAAATAAAAAATCACATCAAAATAAAAAATCTTTACTATGTATTTTTCAACTTTTAAATTTTTTTTCCTCACAATTCTAACCTTTTCTAATCTTTAATTATTAATTGTTTAGTAAATTAATTTTTTAATTATTTTGCTTATTATTATAAAGCTTATTATTATATAAATATATAAGTATATAATTATATATATAGTTATATAAAGCTTATTATTATATTATTATTATAAAGCAATTCTAGTTATTTATTAAATACAAAAAAATAAATAAAAAACGAAGTACTTAAAAAAAATCCATTTAGGTTTTAGTTATGAATTCCATAACTAAAACCTAAATAGTTATGAATTCCATAACGTAAACCAAAAAGGAAGTATTTAATTAATTTTTCTTGCAATGAAAAACCTTCATGAGAAATAAGTAATTATAAAGCTATTTATCCTGGTTATATTTAATGGTTATTTGACAATTTTATATTTTTTAAATTTTTTTAACATTTTTTAAATTATTTTCAAAAACATTAATCTTGTTTATTTAAAATTTATTTGTTTTTTACTTTAATTTCTAATTTTCAATGATAAAAAATATAAATAATTACATATTTAGAACAATTAGAGGTGATGATGAAAAAGAGTAACTAAGTAAAACTTTCTTGTTAAAGGAGAAGACTTACAAGACCAGCAATTTTTTTGTGATTTTTTTCATTTTCTGTTCAACTAGGTTATCTAACTGCTTATCTATCACAATTTTGCTTTTTATTTTTATTTTTTGGAAACTGACCAGTTGATAATGCAGAATATCCTTGCATTAATTTTGCACCACTCTACAGTTTTGTTTATCTGTTTGTTTCTTTCGTCTCAGTTAAATTGCCTTACAGCTGCTTCAGATTTATTCTTTGGCTTTTTAATTACAGAATTTGCATTTGCTGCTACTCTTAAGCTAAATTTTAGTTTCATTTTTATATTACCTACGAACATTTTAAACTGTTTAAACTATTGCAACAATTACTGTACAATTAAAGTAATGTAAAAACACAAAAGCAATTTACTTATTTTTAAGCCTTTTTTTAAAGTTGCAAAACAAGAAGTAGCTGGTAAAAGAAATTGAACTGTTATAAGAAGTACTACTATATTTTAAAACAAACTTTAAAATATAAAGGGAAGAAAAAAATACAATATTAAAACAACTTCCGAAAAATGAGGTTCTTAATGCTTATTACAAAATGCATTATTTGGGTAAAATTTCATGATTTTTCTGATTATTTTAGAAAAACATTAAATAACTCCAAATTTCTTTCTATTATATATACCTATACTAGGCAGATAATAACATGCAAAATATCTCACTAATTGTGTTAATTGTTAAGGAGATATCAACAATAACAAGATTGTCTTTTTAAGGGCACCTTGCCCAAAATAAGTAAACAAAAAATAGAAATAACAGTTAATAGAAAAAAAGAAATAACGGAAATATAAAAAAATTATTAAAATATATTGGAATTAAAAAATATTTATTAATTTTGCTACCAATTATCCATATCTTTGCAAATTACTATAGCCAAAGAAAAAACAATCAAACGATTATATACTTAAACAAAATGAAAAAAAAATTATATCATCATTATAAACAAGAATAAAAAAAAAACCAAAGAACAAAAAAAAAAAAAAAATCAAAATAATATTAATAAGAAATTAAATAAAATAAAAATAATGACAAATAGAATTAAAAAACAACAACAACAAAAAAGTTAAAAAATATATACAAAAACAAAAAAGAAAATAAAAAGTAACAAAAAATAAAACAAAAAATAAAATAAAAAATGCATAAAAATAAAAAACATATAAAATATATAAATTAATAAAAAATGTATTAAAATAAATTTGTATTTACAACCTTAATAAAATAACCTATAAATACTGGAAAAAATCAAAGATTATATTTTGATTGCACTGTCTTTCTTTAAAACCTGATAGACAATAACAAAGTCCTGTCTCAGCATCACATGTAGTGTTTTCAGAGTTAGATGTATTATGCTCGCAAGCCTGAGAACAGTTGAAACCCCAAGAACCGGTTGTACAAACTGTATAAAACAAAAAAATGTTCACACCATTTAGTGCAAAAATTATTAAAAAAAAAAAAAATTTAATTAAAGAAAAGTTTTAAACATTTTTTCTTCAAAATCCTTCATTGTTACAAGTTAATATTTCAAAATTGACAGATGTTTCTCCATCTTCAGATGACTTTATTTTGTGACGATGTAAACAGACTCAATCTATTTACAGAGAAGCTAAGAAGTGGAAAAAAAAAGGAAGGATTTAAAGATAAATTTAAAGCAAAATTTATCATTTGCTCCTTAAAGGCAAATCCATGTCAGTCACAGAGAGATCTTGCAAGAAAATTTAAATGCAGCCAAACATTGATGGGAAAAGTATTTAGATCTCAAGAAAATAAAGCATAACATAAAAAGAAAAATCCAAAGGGATCTATTCATGGAGAAATTAAAGCAATTTGTCATTTAAAAAGGCTATATAAACTTTTAAACTGAGAAAACTTGCGCATAAATTGAAGACAATGAAACATATTGCAAAAAGGACTTTTCCCAATTGCCAGGCCAGCAATAATTTTATCAGTCGAAAGTTAGATGGGCCACAAAAAAATTCAAGTATATTTAAACCGAAAATTTGCACCCAAGGTCATTATACAGCAGGATTTGTATATAAAAGAATGCTAAAAGAAATGCCTTTTGCCATTTATTAAAAAAGCATGATATGCCCACAGTATCTTAGCCTGATATGGCCACAATCTACAACACCAAGAAGACTCTAGAATGGTATGAACAAAAAGGCACAGATTTTGGACCCAAAGAAGCAAATCATCTAAAGTGACCTGACCAACAATATATTGAAAGTTATTGGTCAATTATAAAAGGAATCTTGCTGAAAAGCAAGAAATTAGCTTCAAATAAAAAAGATTTTTACAAAAAATGGATAGCAGCTTCAAAAAAAGTATTTCAAAGCAAGATTCGGCAAGATGATGTCAAGTACTGAAAAAATTATTTTATTTAAGCGCCATATTAAAAATGGCAAAAAAATTATTGAAAAAAAAAATTATTCAAATACTTTCATTATGCCGTAAAATGACAAAAATCTGTTTCTAAGTATTTAACAATTAAACAGTGTTTAACTTAATTGCGTTCAGCGGATACCATCAGAAAAAAAGAAAGAAAAAGAAAAAAATACGAATCAAAAAAAGAATGAAACCATCACTATAAATAACAAACAAAAATATATATATAAAAAAAGATAATAACAAATAGAAGTATAACAAATTAAAAATGTTAATAAACAGAAATATGAAGAAGCAAAAAATAAAAATAATAATAAACAGATATATGAAGAAATAAAAATGTTAAAAAAAAAAGGAACATTAAAAAACAAAAACACTAATAAACAGGAATAAGAAATAACAAAAACAATAATGAACAGAATTATGATAAAACAAAAATACTAATAAACAGAAGTAAGAAACAAAAAACATAGAAATAATGATAATATAAAAAACTCTATATAAAATATAGAAATCAATGATTAATTTTTTTCAAATATATTTGTATTTAAATTTCACTTTAAAATGTTGACACTGTAAAATTTTTAAAGCTATACTTTCATTGCACTGTCTTCCTTTATAACCAGCGAGACATTCACATTGTCCTGTTTCAGCATGACATGTAGTGTTTTTAGAATTAGCTGCATTACACTCGCACGCCTGAGAACAGTTGAAACCCCAAGTACTGGTAGTGCAAACTGTATAATACAAAAAAATCGCTTAGACTGTTTAGTTCAAAAAAGTTGTTAACAGACAAAATTAATGAAGACATTTTTTGGCCAAAAAATATGTTTCTTTGCAAATTACCACATTTTTTGATTGTTATATTTTTAAACAAAAATATAACAATCAAAAAATCTCCATTGTAAAATAAAATTAAAAATATTAAATAAAAAAAGAATGATACTATCACTACAAATAACAAACAGAAATATGACAAAATAAATTAATAACAAACATAAATAAGACAAAACAAAGATATTGATTAACAGAAACATGGAAAAACAAAAACAATAATGAACAGAAAAATGAAGAAAAAAATAAATAAAATAATAATAAACAGAAATAAGAAACAAACAAAATATAATCAATCGAAAAATATGAAAAAAGTGTATAGAAAATATCAAAATCGATGAACCATTTCTATCAAATATATTTGCATTTAGAATTAGTGTAAAAGTTTAAAAGCTATACTTTGATTGCACTGTTTTCCTTTAGAACCAGCAAGACATTCACATTGCCCTGTTTCAGCATCACATATAGTGTTTTTAGAATTAGATGCATTACACTGGCAAGCCTGAGAACAGTTGAAACCCCAAGAACCGGTTGGACAAACTGTATAAATCAAAAAAAAAAATGTTCACACCATTTAGTTCAAGGTGTTTCTAAAACAAAATTTAAACAATAAAAAAGAATAAATAGAAAAATAACGTTACTTGAAGTACAAGATGGAAGCATATATCCAGGTTTACAAGTACATGTTCCAGATTTAGGATCGCAAGATTGAGTGTTATTAGGAAAGCAAGAACAATCTTCTCGGCAGTCTAATCCATGTTTCCATTGGTCACATACTAAAAAAAAAAAAAAATAAGTCATCTAGTTAATTAAATAAACTAAAGTATAACTAGTTTGTTAATCAGGAAACAAATTATTTAAAACTGTTTTAAACTAAATTTACATATTAAATAAGCAGTAACTGTAGTTTTAGTGACTGTAGTATTTGTTGCTGCACTACCAGTTGCTATAACAACAGTTGAAGTGCTGTTTATTACTTAACTTTTATTGTATTACAAATAATGTATGACTTATTAATGAAATACAAGTTAGTACTTTTTATATTACTACTAGTCCTTCATTTTTATTACTGTGAGTCCTTTAATGGTTGTACTCAGAATAGCATTAAAATTTTACAAGACTGTAAACAAAATAAAATACCCTCATAAAAAACAACCACACTACCTTCTCTAAAACTAAGGGAACATATGTTAAAGATAATAAAAACATTATTGTATGAAGTAAAACTTAGTGTAAGCAACTACATATGTTAGATAAATATATATTGAATTACCAATATAAGAGAGAAATTTTTTTCAAAAAGTAAAATTTCTTTAAAAGTAAAAGAATTTCAAGAGTATATACTTTTAGAAATGAGAATAAGATGGAACTTTATGACCATAGAAAAGGGGCTCAAACTTAGCAAATAATGCAGATCTAACTATGTTTACAATGCATTTTAGCACCTTGTCTCGAAGAGAAAGAGTATTATTAGAAGAATCAGCCCCAAAATGACAACAGTATTCCATAAAGGGACAATTAAGAGATTTGTAGAGGTAGAGAATGGAATTAGAAGTAAGAAAATGGCAAGCACGATAAAGAGAAGCAAACTTAGCAGATGCTATTTTAGCAATTGATTGTATATATGGTTTCCATGAAAGGTCAGTAGTAAATGATAATCCAAGCAAGCGTAAAGAAGAGGACTCAGTGAGAGGGTTGCCATTTATTAATATAGGAATGTCAACAATATGGCAATAGCTATTTGCAGTAAATAACTGAGTTTTGCTGGAGTTAAAATTCACAAGCCACTACAAGCCCTAAGCTGTTACAGAATAGATATTAGATTTAAGATTGACTGTCTGTTTTAAGGGATCGCAAAGAGCAGACATTTTGTCAAAACAAAGGTTTAAAGTTGAAGTTAAAGTTGAGTCACTACATAAGATTGTTAGGAAGATTATTAATGTAGGTAAGAAACAATACAAGTTTCTTTGGTCTTTTACCTTCGGTTTTATAACTGTAAACTAATCGACTTATAACCATTTGAACCTCTATTATTAATACAATTCTACTTTTAACATTTATCACTTTGTTGAGTTTCAGCATTATGATCATAAATAACTTTCGATTAAAAACAGGACTTATGTGTTATGTGCCATTCTGTCACCTTTCAGCTATAATTTTACTTTAAGTTTCTACTAAACAAGATTAATAGTGTTATAGGAAACACAATAGACTAATTATAAAAGTAAAAAAATCTTCCTTAATTAAAACCACAACTCAAAATTAAAATTTATGATTAAACTACAGTGCTGTTTTTTATACTGTTTTGTATCAATAGAAAAAAACAGTTAAAATAAGTCATACAAGTGATTACAAAACAAGAGTATACTTCACATTTCTAAGCAAATAGTATACTTAATAAAGGTTTTTTATTATATATTTCTATTATACTATTTATACTTTAATATGTGGCTGAGCGTAAAGTCCAGACTTTATGCTTAACCTCATTCATCGAATTCACGAAAATATTATTTGTGGACTGTCAAATATTCCTGCTTTAATTTTTTCTGTACTCAACTGGGGCATCTTCTCCTCTATATATCAAAAACATGATTCTTTTTTATCAATAGCCTTTACAAATTGCTTCATAAGGTATGCAGTGGATAAAAAATAATTGTCTCCCATTTAACTAAGGCATCGTTAATGACATACTTTTACCTAATGTCCATGTTTTCTTTCTTAGGTTATTCTTTTCTAAACCAGTGGCATGTTTTGTCTCTGCTATCCCAGAGGCACAAGAAGCAAGGATATTTGGTATAGCCATTTTGCTGTCCAAGAAGAAAGTTTACCATTTTAAGGTCCACACAAATCACCTATTGATGTTCATGATACTTTAGCTTTTCTAAGACCAAAGCAATGGTGTTATATTCTTCTTTCATTTTTGTTGAGTGAGCAATTGGCATTGAAACAAATTTGTTCCCATTGTGCAGAAGAAAAGATTTTAAACTTAGCTTTGAGCTGTCAATAAATACAGTGGTGGCACAAAGTCATGACCACAGTTAAAAAACAAGAGAATTTTATTCATTTTTGGCACAATATAAAATAAAACAGTACCACATTGAAATAAAAATGACTCCGCATTGTCAGTAATAAGCGCCACTAATAAAACATAAGAAATTCTGACTAAAAGACTAATATTTTGTATGCCCTCCATGCGCATCGAGCACGGCCTGTACACATCTTGGCATACACTGTACCAGCTTTTGGATGGTGTCAACAGGGATTGCTAGCCATGCAGCTTGCAAATGTTGCCACAAATCATCCAGATTGCTTGGTTTGGTTTTCAGTACCTTTCTGAAGAGCTCCTCCCACAAATTTTCAATGGTGTTCAGGTCAGAACTTTATGGAGGCCATTCAATAGTATTGGTATGAGCATGTTTGAGATATTCCATTACTTTCTTAGCTTTGTGGCAAGGAACATTGTCCTGTTGAAAGAAAAATGGTTTGTTTTTACCAAATAGTTTGTTTGCTGATGGTTTAATTTGTGTTTTAAATATTTCCAAATATTTATCCTGGTTTACTGTGCCCGTACAACGATATAAATGACCTACAACTGATCCTGACATGCAACCCCATACCACAAGAGAGCCTTCTCCATGCTTTACTGTGGGGGCTACACACAGAGGACTAAATCATTCAACAACTCTTCTCCTCACATAAGCTCTTTTAGCTCCACAGAAAACAGTAAAGGTACTTTCAACACTCCATAATACTTTATTCCATTGTGCGACAGTCCAGGTTTTGTGCATCTTCGCGAATGCTCTTCTTTTCACGATGTTATCAAGTCGCAATAAAGGCTTCTTTGCAGCAATTTTCCCATTCAAACCAGCTTGTTGCAGGCGTTTTCTAACTGTCCTTGCTGCCAGATGAACTTTGTGGCTTTTCCCCATGTAGCTTGCAAGATCTGAAGCCGTGGCGAAATGATTGGACAAACTTGCCTGAACCAAAAGTCGATTCTGCTTTGTGGTAGTTTTAGGAGGTCATCCAACACGCTGCCACTGTACCGGTGCCACAAGTCTGCCACTGTACCGGTGTCTTTCTCTTTTCTGGCTGTTCTGGTAACAGTTGACAGTCCAATTTTCATTTGCTCAGCAATATCTCTGTAAGAAATGCCTTGTTTAATCATAACAATGATCTTCAGTCTTTGTTCAGTTGATAGCTTCTGATACATGACATACACAATGTTCTGCAAAATTATAATACAAAAATAATATAATGTTTGTTTAATGAAAAAAAAAAACATGATTTCAATCATTATTTAACAACAACAAATGTTTAGAAACACAATAAAACTTAAAAAGTTCCAAAAAATTGTTAATTATAGCTAATTAAGATTGATTAATCCTAATTAGCACTGCTAATTATAATTATAATTAAATCTAATTAATTTATTCTCAATATTAGCTTCACATTTCGGTACGATATGTAGTCGAGGATAATACATTAATTTCAAGTAAATATCTACTAAAACAATGCTAGAAAAATCTTACTATGTTAGTTTTGTTAATGTTAACAATTTCTGATCAAATCAACACAGAACAGTAATCAACAAAAATTAAAGTAATTATAATAACAAAAATAATGATATTTGGTTGCTAATAACGCACCACATCGGTAACTAGATATTTAATAAGGTTTCCGAATAAAAATCGCTACAAAAATTAGTTATTATTGCCTAAGTACACTATTAGAGAGATGAAAAAATGCGTGCGGTCATGACTTTGTGCCACCACTGTAGATACCAATCATCTCGAAAATATTCAAAAAAAAATAAATAATTTTGATAAGATAATTTTGTGAAAAAGTACATGATCCTCTTCTTGAGAAAATAAGGATAGCAGATCCTTTTCTGGTGGCAGAAAGTAATTTTGGTTCCTTGTTCCAGTAAGTTTTTGTCCTTTAACCTGAAAACAAGTAACTCAGAAGCTTTTTTTGACAAGTTGAGATCTCTGGTGATGTCATTAAACTTATCATGGTTGAAACATTATGGAATTGATGACATCCCCTCATAATCACTGTCTTCATTCAGTAGTATCAGAAAGGTGAACAGAAGGACAATATTCATCTTCAAAGAGTTCTGGTAGCTGGAGAAACATTGGGATTGGTGCTTCCTCTGAGTGAAGAATCAGTCATCTTGAAAAGACTAAATCAGAATAAGTCCACTTGTTATGGTTGCTTTGATTGATTCCAATAATATTCACTAGGCAGGAATAACAGCCATTGAAATGGTTTTGGGGTTCTTTTTAAACTATTAGAACGCAGAATTTTATACTTTTATTTTTCTCGGTAGTCCACTGTTGTAAATATTCTGTACAAGTTTTACAGACCTGATGTGGAGCCCAGGTTTTATCTTGATCACCAAGACTAAAAACACTAAAGTATTCAAGATAACCCCTCTTTACAAGCCATTGACTGTTTTTCTGTTTCCTTTTAACATATATTCTCTGCATTTATAGCAAAACACATCAGGGCGATTCACACAATTTCTTCTACTTGAACTCATTTTATCTAGGTATAACAACTGAAATACAACAACAATCTAAAACACAGTACATTTTAGGTTAACTTAACAACAACACTTTCTGAAACAAAAATATCACACAACACCAACTTTATCTATTCCACATGGCAACATCTCACATACTAAACTTAACTGTAGTTGAAGTTTACTTCATTTACAGTATGGTATCCATACTGTAAACGAAGTGACTACCTTTTTTTTTTGCTTGTTAAACTCCACCTGGTAGATTTTTCTGTAACTAACTGACCGGTATTCTGAGAATATGACAAATACATAGATTACAGAAACCAAACCTAGTCTTTTTGCCGACATCAAACACTTTAAGGTCAACATAGCCAAATGCAATCACTAATTCCGACTGCTGCTTGTATATGTGAATTATATCTTTAAAAAATGGAGGTAGAACTGTAAACTTAATGCAAAACTTAATTCAAAATATTTATCTAAACACCTAGAGCTGATAAAGAAAAACTGCTTTTCATTTTTAATATCTGTTTTTCATTTCATTCAAACATAGAATTAAAAAAAATATATTCTTGGAATTTCAGAAAAAAATTTAGTGTGAAAATGCGTAATACCTTTAAAATAATATCTATGAAAAAAATTGGACAAACATAAATAAATCATTCTTGACCTGAATATTTTTTATTTTTCTCATATGTTTAAAATATACATATTATAACTTATTAACCTTCACTGCATCTTTCACCCTTCCATCCTGGCTGGACACAGTGGCAAGAACCAGATATATGGTGGCACTCACCACCATTACTGCAGTTACAGATTTTTGAACAATTAAGTCCATATCTTCCTTGGCTACACACTAAAATTTAAAAATAATACTCAAAATAAAAAATCGTTAATATAAAAAAGAAAAATACCTAGCAATCTTATGTAAGGCATTTAGGTTATACAAATGATTTTATTTCTTCATCCGGCTAATTGCCATACTGACACCCTTATAAATTTACAAGGATACATAAAACACTGTAAAAAATATAAACTGTTTACAAAGATGTCCATGGAATACATATGCAAAAAAAAAACCCCCAAAAAAACCCAGAAAAAAACTTAAACAAATTACAATTATTTCTTAAATATTCTGTTGAAGTATTTATTTAATAAAAGACAACATAACAATTAAAAGAATTAAAAATTAAAATAATAACAAACTTTTAAGTTAAAGTAATTATGTATATAATCTACCAAGTTTATATTTCATTTTTTATTAAAAATATTTATCATTTCATCATACTTTTTGCATCTGTTTAGATTTCTGACATTCTTTCTCTAATAAAATTTTAGCTTTACTTTTAAACTTCTGAAGCAAATGTTTTTTGCTAAAAGTTTTATTTTCTTGACAACTTGCCCTCCTATTAAAATTTCTTCAAGAAGAGTTTCTAATAAAATATTGCCAAACTCTTGTTGACCCGCATTCACAGTGCATATAAAATAAATTTCAAACTATTGCAACGAGGATATTCATTAGGGTAGAGTTATCTAAAATATCAAGTAAATAAAGTACTAAAGTTTGCACTTTTTTGCAATGTAGTCTTTCTTTATATGTAGCCATCTTTTTTATTAAATTGCGGACTTATTTTTTAGCATCTTAGTTCTATATTTAGCGTCTCTTTATGCTGGTAATAAAAAATGAGCTATTTTAAAAGCGATGAAAAAGAATGTTCTAGTCGCCATTATTTAAATTTTTCATACTATGACTGTAGTTTGAGGCCCAGTTATTATACTTATAAATCAGATCTTTTTTTGTTTTATTCAATAATTTGTATAGTATTAATGCAGTAAGGTTTCTGTATTCATACTTGTCCTTTTGCTTAGCAATGAAAAAAGGAGCTTTTTCAAAGTCATATATTTGCACTTCTTGTAAAATTTTATTTTTCCAATAAATAGGTAGGGTAGTGATAAGTTCACTCAGGTCTTCCTCAGATATGCCTGTTGTGCTATGATCAAAGAATTCCAGTTGTAAAGTTTTTGTAATATCTGCAACTAAAACAAAATTGTAATTAAGGTGTACTGGTATTGGAATTAAAAAATTAAAATTTTTTTTTTATAAGTTTATTAAAAAACAGAGGTTAATTTAAAATTTCTTCAACATCATAAATGGGAACATTATGCATATTTTTTATTTAAAACCAATTTATTAACAGCTGACCATAAAATGGCAGAAACTTATTTAGCTGAGTTAAATTTGTTTCAAAAATTTGTTTATTTTGGTTTGAACTTCTATGAGAACTTAATATATGAAGCATTGCTTCTTTCCAAGGTCTGCTTTGAGTATTATTATGAACTTTGGAGCCCCATAGCACTTGAATTGCTTTAAGTTTGTTAGTAAGATTTATCATTCCAGTTCTTCCCTTTTTAATACTCTGTTGTATGAATTCTTTAACTTTCAAATCTTGCTGTTCCATAAAAAGTTATTAATTTTAGCCTCTAATAGGTGCAACATGCCTTTTGTTGGCAAGAGTACAATGAAAGCTAAGTGTAATATCTGTGGAATTATCAAGCTAATTATCAGCTTATTAAAGCTGAAATTATTAAACTATTTATTACTATTTTTCTGCATTTAAAAGATAACTTAAATTTCTTCCAATCATTTTTCTGATTTTAAGAGATAACTTAAATTTCTTCCAATCATTTTTCTGATTTTAAGAGATAACTTAAATTTCTTCCAATCATTTTTCTGATTTTAAGAGATAACTTAAATTTCTTCCAATCATTTTTCTGATTTTAAGAGATAACTTAAATTTCTTTTAATCATTTTTCTGATTTTAAGAGATAACTTAAATTTCTTTTAATCATTTAAACTCTTTTCCATTTCATTACCTTTTTCTTTCCAGTGACTTTTGTACGAAAAATTTTCTGAGTAAAAAAATCTATACCTAAGCTTTTAAAAGAACTTTTTGTATGTCAAAAAATCTTTAAGTTGATTTTCACCTGGCCGAAAATCTCAAAAGATTAAAAGGTAAGGGATATTTTCACTGGTGATTGTTTAAATAAATAGAAAAAGACAACTTTAATTGTAATATGTTTAAAGATAATATTAGTCTATACAAATAGAGACTAATACTGTGTGTGTGCATATATATATATATATATATATATATATATATATATATATATACACACACATCAGAATGCACTTTTTTGAGTGTAATACGTGTAATATGCAACTCATCATATTTAGAGATTTTTTTCATCGAGACTGAGTGTTTTTATTTACTTTCATCAGTAAAAAAAGACAATACATCTTATCTTTTATGCTTAAACCAAATGAAAATATATATTTCTTGCACTCTTGCAAAAAAAAGTAGATATTTCACAATCAGTTTATCAATAGAAAGTTGTCTTTTTGCCGTAGATTGTATTGATATATTTTTAATACCTGTAGCATCTCGGTTACTTCTTGAAATCCTGAAAATGATTCTTTTATGTTAACTTTTCATAGTAGCCTCCTCTTTAGATAGTAGCCTTCTTGACTGTAGCGGCTTACTCAACCTTGGGAAGGTGAATACCCTGAAGCAAAACTCTACAATGACATAAAAAACTCATGTCAGATTACACAAACTGTTGTAAAATTATTTCCCATCTAAAAAGAGGAATTTGAAAAGCTCTAATATTGGGTCAAGGCTGAGGCTCCTTGGACATTATGGCCCCAAGGCAGTGTTTTCCTCTGCCTTCCCATAGTTACGCCTCTGGATGAGAGCATCATTGATAAATAAAATTGAATCTCTGCCTAAAAAACTGGACATATTTCTGTTTAAAATATTTTTTTGATATACTTCGTAAAAAAAAATCAACATTTAAAAGCTTGATGACCAACAAGTTAAATTCTCATTTCCTAATCTTATATTTTATTTGTTAAAATATTTAAGCAATTTTAATTGTCTGATGAGACTGTTTAGCAAATAGTTTTTAATCATTTGACCTGACAGTATTATGTATAGAAATATTAAACTTGTGGTTTGCAAACCTTTCTGCTGCCGAGTTCAAACTCTAATTGATCTATAATACTATGATCCACAAACTTGTAATTGTCAGCATCATCAACTCCAGTATCATCAATCGCAGTGTTAATCTCAGTTTGCTTAATTTAATATCATTTTGAAATGGATTTCATTTATTTTAGGATGAATTTGAAAAAGTAACCTGGCAACACAAGCAACAAAACCAGCCATTTGACAACTATCCCAGATGTCACCTGTTAATATAACAGTTTTTCTAAGGTAATTTGTGATAAGTTTAGGATTAGTTTTTTTTATCTCTTCAACTACCTTAAGAGAAATATTATAGACAAAAGATTCCTCATATGGTAAATGAATTTATGGTGCTCTAAAAGTCTTTTTACCCAGTTATCAGGTTATTATATTGAAAGACATTACATATTTAGTTAGATCCATAATATTGTCATTTAAGCACAAACGATCTTCATTATCAAGACTTATATCACCATAAGCCATTTTCAAAGCTATAAAAGTGACTCATGCAATACTTTATATCAGGTAACTGCAGGTAATCTATCATTTTTCTATTTTTACAAGCTCAGAATCGATTTCTGTTAGGCAATGAAAAAAGTTTAAAACTGAAATGTTAATTTTTTCAGTGTCACCAAATTTGAAAATTTTAGGCGGAAACTTGTTGTTTTTCAAGTTATGTTGAATTTCATCAATCTCTTGAGCATATAGTTTAAAACTTAAATTTGTTGATAAAGCATTGTTTACTCTTTTGCTGCACAATTCTAATCCTTTTTTTCTTTGGTATACCTTTCAGACATTTCAACGCAAAAAATCTAAAATAAAACTTTATAGTAAACAATATCATTAAATTATATTAGATTAAATTATATATATATATATATATATATATATATATATATATATATATATATATATATATATATATATATATATAAATTGAATTATTAATTTAATAATCTTGGCTTATATACATATATAGTCTCGTAGGATAACAAAACAAAATTAATAAATGTGTATTCAAAAAAAAAAAAACCATATTTTTGTAAAAATACAAAATGTTTTTCAATTTAAATTCATATAGCCAAATGCGAAGTGCGTACCTTGAGTTTAAAAAACACTATTAAGCAGCCTGCAATACTAATTGCCACCTAGACATGATTTTTAACACTCAAAACCAAAAGAATTTTGCTTTAAAATGTCTATATACAAATTGGCATTCATTGTTGATTCAATGAAAGTCATTATGCCAGCTCATCAACACGCCATATTACCCACATCATGAAGTTTCCACCACCATGTTTTACTGTTCCTCTCATGCAACCCAATTTGTATGCCTTGCCTTGTTTTTGCCAAACTTTTTGCTGTCCATCCAATGAGATTAGGTTAAATTTGGATTCAGCAGTACAAATTACTGTCTTCCAGTATTCAATTGTCTTATCAATAATAATCTTTGTTTCATGTCTTTGAGTCAAATAGGGTTTTTTGTGACATACTCTACCATGAAATCCATGCTCTCGGATTCTGTTTCAGATAGTTTGAGCTGAAATCATGATTTTATAGTCATCTTTAACTTTGTCTGCAACCTTTTAAGCAGCTTCAAATCCTTTTTGCTTGCTATATGTTAGTATATATTACATTTTATACTCCTGTTTTAACAAAAAGTTATCAGCTGATCTTGAAACAAGTCTTGACAATCGATCTTGAATCTGATCTTACTTCTGTAACAGATTAGGACTTGCAGTAGCTTGTGAATTTCAGCTCCAAAAAAACTCAAACAAAAAGAAAACAATAATTGCAATACTGTCGACATACTTATATTAATGAATGGCAACTCTCTCACTCAGTCCGCTTCTTTATATCTTTTTAGATTATTGCTACCTACTGATTTATCATGGAAACCATATATACAACTGATTGTTAAATCAGCATCTGATTTAGCAATCAATTAAACTAAATATACTTTTCTTAATCGTGCTTGTCATTTTCTTACTTCTGATTCCATTCTTCAACTCTACATATCTCTTATTTGCCCCTGTATTAAATACTGTTGTCATATTTGAACTGGTTCTTTTAATGATTTTCTTTCTCTTTTAGACAAGGTCAAAACATACATTGTAAATATAGTTGGATCCAATCTGCCAAGCTTGAGCCTCTCTCACATTTTTGTAAACTTGCATTTCGCTTGCTGAAGAAGCTATCATCTCTAGTTCCATCAACTAAAACTCACTCTCGCTTAAATTGTCATTCAGCAAAGTCTCATTCTTAAATTGTATCTGTCCCTGCATGCTCTAAAAGCTTTTATTTACATAATATTTCCCCTCGCACTTTAACCTTTTTGAAATCTTTTCCATCTTCATTTTTTCTTGCCTCATACAACCTACAATTTTTCAAATCTTCTGTCAACCGTTTCCTTGATCCTTAACTCTATTCTTTTTTTTCCTAGTAATTCCGAACTTAATATTGGTTGCTTGCAGCCTTGTAAATATATATATATATATATATATATATATATATATATATATATATATATATATATATATATATATATATATATATATATATATATATATATATATATATATATATATACATGGTCCTTGAAACATGTATTTTTGATCATTTGTGTGGGAATCTCCATAAATGTGTTTTATTTATAACAATACTGAAATAAAAAATATTTTGAGAGGTTTAAAAAATAATCAAAAGATTTTAAAAAACACGAAGAAAAAAAATTATAATAAAATTTTTTTTTGTAAAAATGTATATTTTTCATTTTTAGTTAAAAAAAATGTCATTTTCTAGACAGGGAAATCTGAAATAAATTTTTTTTATAAAATTATGACTTCTTAAATTTTTATAAATTTTTTTTTCTATAGAGACCCAACATAATATACTTTTAAAGAACTCTTTTTTTTGAGAATATTAGAGACTGATCTTATGATTACGAGTCTTGAGCTACCCCTAAAAACTTTATTTTACAAAATTTTTTAATTTCAATATTCTTTTATTATTTAGAAAATATTTACGGTGGTTCCCATACAACAAAAATACATGATTTAAGGACCATGCTAACATATATATCCTCTGGATATATTTACATTTGAGTTACAGGTGATTTCAAAAAAATTTATTTCAAATTACCTGTACACATTGCCGTAAGGGTAACTGCCTTAACAAAAATTGTTTTTCCCACTAGGTACACTAGGTTACACCGAGTACACCGGGTTTTTTCTTGAGACAGTTTTTATTTCTCATTTGAGTCGTCCGCTATGATAATCAGTAGTCCAGTGTAAAAGCTTTTCTTTGTATTTTTCCTCGGGTGAAAAAAACGAAGAAAAAAATTTAAACATCTGACTACTAAAATACGTCTAATAAGAAACGGTTTATTTAAAAGTAAATTAATTAACTAAATTAAAGATGTGTTGTCATTTCTTTTGTAGTCGATATCGGTATTGTATTGTTTGTTTTTGTCAACCTTTACAAAGGTTTCATTACGTGAAGCAAAAATGTTGAAAGCCAAAACTGCAAAGAAACCTTTTATATATAAAAAATCATTTTATTATTCCCTCTAAATCTTTAACTAAATTTAATTTAGTTAAATATTTAAAACATTTTTTTAATGTTTTGAACATTTTTTTCATTATACTTAGACTTTTTTTTTTTTGGAAAAAAAGAATTTCCTTGTGCATCATTGCATTCTAATAATGATTTCTCACGTGCATATTAATATTTTTTATTTTGTTAATTTTGTTTGACAAAGTTAAAAAAAAAATTATTTTATTGAATTACTTTATTAGTAGTATACACTTTGTTTAACTCAATGTTAAACAAAGTGTATACTACTTTAACTGCTTTTTAAATTTTTTTCTAAATAATCGCAAGGAATAAAATCTAAATTATTAGGTAACCAAAAAATTGTGCGGTTTTTGGTAATTGAATTGTTTTTAGCATTTTTTACAACACCCACATCGCACAAGGCAAGTAGCTTTGTTGCGTAATAGAACACGTGTCACGCGCAGTTGCTGCATATATAGTGTAGGCTTGTAACGAGCTTACAGGAAAGGTTTTGTGTAAAGAAAGGATGGCAACCCAACCAACGATTATTCGATCTTGCTTACTTTACGAGTTCAAACTTGGAAGGAATGCAACACAAGCGGCCAAAAACATCTGCACAGCATTTGGAGAAGGTACAGTAAGTGAACGCACAGCACAGAAGTGGTTTCAGCGATTCTCTTCGGGAGAGGAGTCCATCGAAGACCTGCCGCGTTCTGGACGCCCATTGTTGGTTGATGAGGATGAACTGAAGGACGCTGTCGAGTCTGACTCCAGCCAAACTTGCCAAGAACTTGCAGTGAGGTTTGCTGTGAGTGTTGAAACCATCCGCCTGCATCTGCATGCGATTGGGAAAGCGTGGAAGCTGAGTCGGTGGGTTCCGCACAAATTGTCGATCGACAACAAGAAGCAATGGCTTACGATCTGCACATCACTCTTATCATGCCACAATGTTGAGCCTTTTCTTGATCGTTTATTGACATGCGACGAAAAATGGATTGTGTACAACAATACCAAGCGTTGCTACCATTGGTTGTCCCCCGATGACCCCATCCCAAAGACACCCAAGCCCAATCTCCACGAGCGGAAGGTTTTGCTCTGCATTTGGTGGACTACAGCTGGTGTGGTGCATTACGAGCTGCTCCCAACAGGCCAAACCATTACTGGAGTGGTCTACTCAGCACAGCTGCAACAAGTTCACGACCTGTTGCTTGTAAAGCAGCCTGCACTGGTGCACAGGAGAGGAGTTCTGCTTCTCCACGACAACGCAAGACCGCACACCGCTCGCGTGACTCAGGTCAAGCTCCAAAGCCTTGGTTGGGAGAGTTTGCCTCATCCACCATACTCGCCAGACCTCTCCCCTACTGATTTCCATTTTTTCCTTTCCCTGGGAAATCATTTAAAAGGACAGCAGTTCCGTGACCAGGACGCGGTTGAAATGGAGTTGAAAGCTTTTATAGACTCAAAGGACCGAGAATTTTTTAGAAGTGGAACAAATAAGCTTGTTTTACGTTGGGAAAAGGTTTTAGATGCTAATGGTGACTATTTTGATGAATAAATGTACTTACTTTTGTCGTTTTGTGTGTTTTTATTATATACGGAAAAACCGCACGAACTTTTTTGGTTACCTGATATTTTAAAATTTCAGTTGCCTTGGTAAAAACGAGTTGATCTGTGCTACCGGACGACCATGACAGTACACCCCTGAGATATATTAGGGTAGATTATCATTGAACTTTTTTCATTCAAATTTGTTTGGATAGCAAAATAATGTTGCTCTAACATCTAAATATCATTAAAATAAAATAAAAAACTAAAATTATTTTTTCTTTCCTTTGCCACTGTCTAATTGAAAATAAGCCATTTTTGATATTACAATAAATGATATATAAAAGTTTCTGCTCTACAAAAAATGCAATAATTACGTTTTTTTTCTGGTCAAACTTTTAAGATTGCTATAAAACTCGAAATTTTATGCAGTAGCGCGATTACGTTAGCACTAGAAGAATTTCTTATGAGTAATACAAATTTTTTTAAATGCCATTTTATATGTACTTTTTCTAGTACTTATTTAAAGCAGTTCTATGAAAAAAAGAGTTTATTGATCAATTAATCCTACATATTTCACTTATTTTTTGAAATAAAGTGTGGAATATCCTTTCTAGATAAAAGTTTTGCTCTAATGTATCCATCTCTTCTCATTTTTTCAGATACAGATGCGGCTGCTTTTGTAACCATTTGAACATATCTTTCTATAATTTGAGAATGGCATGGAAAATCAGTTTTTGTATATTTTGTACTGCATTTTCAATGAAACCATCATTTAACTCTTTTAACATAGGTGGTGAAGTCCTTGAGTGTTCCTGCCAATTTACAAGACTAAAGTAATCAACTGCATCAAAGTTTAGAAAAGGAATTTTGAATATTCTTACTTCTGTAGAATTTGAAACCGTGCATCGCCTCACAAATCTAATTCTTCTAGCCTCTTATTTCTTTTCGTTCATCCATCAACATTGATGTAAAAATATTTTCTGGGTCACCATAATATGCATTTCTTTGAATGCATTTATCAACTATAAGTCGATAGCTTTCAGAAAAAAAGCGAGAGAATTGAATTATGCGCCACAAGTGTTTTGCCCCTATGTAATGAGGCTCCAGTTTTATAAAGAACCAGAAAAGTGTATAACCTTGAAGAATGTAATCAGTAAGTATTACAAGCTCAATAAAAGGAGGAGTGCTTACAACATACAAATGATGGATTTGATTTGCTATTGACAGCCATTGAGAATGAACCAATGGGTCTGGCTTTTTTTTTAGACTTTCTTTCACCTCACCTATTTCTATTGACTTGCACATGTTATAAAGATACTGTTGATCTTTGCTAATATAATTTGTCAAAATCTCATGTAGAACGTTTGTTAAGTTATTCTGTCTGACATTAAATTTGAAAATTTGAAACTTGTGACAATTTGCAAATGCTTTCCCAATGTTGCCACTAAATGCAGTAGGTCCTGAAGTGGTGCCATCTAAATGCAATACTAAATTTCTCAATGGTAGTTCATTAAAATGAAACATACACACTAACCATTGAACTGGATAGCCCAAATGCAGTTCCAGCAACCTTATAACACCATTGTTTACACCAGTATTTACATTAGCTCCATCAGAGCCAATAGCTAACACATTATCAAGTGATATTTTGTTTTTATCAAAAAAATCTATAACAGCATTCTTGATATTTGTTGATGATGAACTTGACGGAGAAATATGACCGAGAAAAATTGAAGGAGGTTCTTCAATCAATGTGATATGTAACTCAGTAATTATGTCTTTACTGCTAGTTGTTAATGCACAAAACAAAATTCTAAAAATAGATTTAAATTCAATAAATCATATACAAAACTTCATTTATTTGATATATATGTGGATATTAGTAATCTATATATATTAATAATACAACAGTCTTTACATACTAATATATACTAATCTTTATATACTCATTAATAGTAAATTTTTCAACAATTTTTTTTTAAATAAATAAATAAAAATAATTTAGAAAAATGTTAGAATCACTTTATAATTTATATAGTAATAAATAGTAAATTACTATGTAAATTAAAATGATAAGAAAAGCCTTAAAATGCCTAAAATAAATAAATAATAATAATTTAAAAAAGCGCTAGTTTAAATCACTGAATAGTTAATTAGTTTATAATTTAATACTGGTTTATAAATCCAGACAGTTTTATTTCAGAAAAAAATGAAAAAATTATGACCAAATATCAATACCTAAATACCAATAAAAAGCCTAAAAATGCCCAATATAAGTCCCCCAATGGAAAAAGAATGCCAAAAAAACATGATTACTATTCTATTTTTGTTATATCATTTAATGGTAACAATTTATCACAATTGAAAATAAAATTTAATAATTTTAGAACAAATACTACTTAGTAATTTAATAGCAATAAAAAGCCTAAAAATGCACAAATATGGTAAAATAAGGTCTTTTAACAACAAATGAAGATAAAAAAAAGTTAGCTTTTTTTTTTCTCATTTAACTTTTATCGTTCATGAGAAACAATTTACACTACTCAAGGTTAAATTTTATAACTAAATTACCATGTAATTAAATAATGATAAAAAGTATAAAAATATACAAATATGGTGATTTAAGGCCCTGGTGGCAAAGGAAGAGATTAAAAAAATAAAATTTTTTTTTTCTAATCTACATCATATTATTCAGGAGCAACTAATTATCACTATCCAAAGTCAAAATTTTTTCAATGATCTACCTTTATTTGTTAAATATTGTTTAATCGTTTATATTTTTTAAGATCTTAATAATATTATGTGAGATTAAACTTTTTTGAGTAAGGTACTTTTTTTTTCAACAATCTGGATGATGGATTTACTCTTTATAAATTTATTAATTGTGTTCTAAACTTATATTCTTTTACTTCTACAATTTTTTACTTATTTTAGACTACTAACAGATTATTTTGAATATCTATATTTTTTATGGTTTTATAATTAGGTTTCTTAATGGATTTGTTTAGCATATATAAAACCATTGATTAAAAAAAGTTGAGTAAACTTTTATTTTTAAAAACTTAGGCTGATGTTAGTTGTTAAGGGATGTTATTAGTAAATATTAAAAACTATGGTTAAACAGAATTTTATATGAATGCTTTTTGTTGTTGGTTGAATTTTTTTTTATTTCAATTAAAAAATTTGCCATCTTTTGTTATATATTTACATTAAATTATCGTTATATATATAGTGAGAAAACTTTTGTGCATTATTTATGCAACTTTAAGTTGTTTGCTTTTTTGGACAGCTATTTATTCTATACTTTGGACTGTTGTTCTATTGTAAGCAATACAGTCTACATTCTAAGTTTTACTGAGAAAAATAAAGCAGGCTATTATTTTTTATATATTCTATTATTTTTTATATATTCTGTCTTTTTAAATTGTTCTTTTTAAGTAAGTTTGAGTAATTACTAGGTCATATTTGACTATTTAAACTTCTTAACACATTGTTTTAAGTAATTTTTTTGCCATCATGCTATGTAATGTGTTTGTTTATTAAAAAATTTTTATTGCTGCTTAGTTAATCAAAAAGTTTTTATAAGCATGTATTTGTCTATTATGTGAAAGTGTATATTTTGCTTTAAAGCTTTGTGAAAAATCTTAAAAGCATATATAGGTATATCGATCTTTATCATTTCGTTACAACTTTAAAAAGCATAGCATATTTATATTTAAGTGTCATAATTTTTTCAAATTATTATCTAATTAAATAATGCACTACTTATAAAAAAAGAGCTAGGCAAAAGGGTGTGCAATTTAACTCATTGAAGGGGTCATAATGGGAGAGTCAAAATTTTATAAAAGCTTTAAATTTCGAAAAACACTGGGAGAAATCTATGTTGGAGATATTTATGCTATTAATGTGTTTACATTGGTAAATCTGCACATATAATACAGTAAAGAGACAATTTTCTCCAATAAATACACAAATGTTACATTCAAACTTTTTCTTTTGAAATTAATAAATAGGGTGAGGCTTCTAATTAGCTCTAAGAATGCAAAAAAAAAAAAAAAAAAATTAAGATGCTTCCTCTCTCCCCATGTTAATTATTAGAAGTTTACAACAAAAAGTTGTAAGTATGGAACATAAATTGTTAACCCATAGCCAAGGTCTTTAAATATATTATTTTTCAACTGTTTACCAAAAATAATTGAGGTAAAAAAACCACATAAAAAATTAGTATAGAAATGGTCGCCAGGGAACATATTTACAATGACCCGTATTATTCATCTAATATATATAAATCAATGAAATCTATTATTCAGTTCACTATTGCTAAGTTGTTTAATAGATATTATTATAAATTATGTCAAGTACTTTATATTAAAATTTGGGTACCATGCTTGCATGGTCTTCAAAAAGTTTTTCAATCTAAAACTAAATAAACTGTAGTTTTAAATTGAACACTAATAAACCAGACTGGAGAAAGTTTAAAAAATTAAAAATGATTTTCCTTAAAATAGTAGGTTTTCTGTCCAAACAATGTTTGTACACTCCTTTAATGCTTGCCCTATTTAAGTCAGTTGATGTATGTACACTCCAATGCAGTTATCTATAAATAAATTAGGGTTAGATTTTAAGATTATTAGGAACCTGAGCTCTGAAACCTAAGATTTTTTTTATTATTGTTTTATAAGTGATTGTTACTAATCTTCAACATTCAACATGCATATAAAAAAGTTTAACTTCTTAGGATTGCTTTAAAGCTATTTGATTCTAAAAGGGTTCATAAAATGTAGACTATTAAGCAGTGAAGAATATCTAGACCAGAATATCTGGATGGAATAAAAGACTCTAAAAAATGATAAAAAAATTAAAAATTTGATAGGGTAATGATTAATTCATTTAATTAAAAAAAAAATAATAATTTAAAACAACAAATAAATAAAATATTATAATAGAATAAAAAATAGTTAAAAATACTACAAACATTTTTATTGAAAAAACTATTTATTTATGGTTTAACCCTAACCCTGGAGAGATAAAAATGGTGCTCTCAATATTTTATTAACTAGTTCCAATCAGCTAGAGATTTTGCAAAAAGTCAGATAAAAATTGAGATAAAAACAGTTTTATAAATTTAATTTTTTTGATCAAGTAAATTTTTTTTTTAAATGTACATACTTTTGCTGCATGTATCACCTTGCCAACCTTCAGTACAATTACATTTTCCAGTGATGTGATGGCAAACACTACGATCAGCACAAGAGCAGCTTGATAAACATTTATCACCAAATCTACCAGAAACACATTCTAAAGATTTATTAATATTATATTCAAAAAGTTCTGAGATCTTTAAAAAAAGTTATATTAACATTTGGACAAAAGAAATGTTTTGAAATTGATTAAATTAAAATGAAATTGGTGAGATCAAGAAAGAGAACATAGAAGAGAATTAATGAGCATTTCATTAAAAATTAAATTAAGTTTTATATTAATTAAGAATTAAAATGCATTTGATGAATTTGATAAATGCAATTAAAGAGCAACAATACAGTTGACAGAAAAATTAAAAAATTGAAATTGTATTTGTTAGGAAAATATAAAAATGGTAGGGAATTCCAAAGCGCTGATGTTTAAGGAAAAAAATTATATAAATAGAAGTTTTTTGAGCATGCCAGAAATTTAAAAAGAGTTACAGTAAAAAGTTTGCAACTTTTTACTGAAGCTTGGTACTGTAGCAAGGGAAGTAACTTTTCTGAATGAGGAATTATGCAGGAATGAGTTTTGATTAAACAAGTGATAAGAGCTTGCTTGAGCAGTATTTTTGGAAAAAGTAAAGAGATGCGACTTTACAACTAACAGACACAGGATTTAGAATAGCATATGGAGCAGGTCCAACAACAATGTACTTTTGGACCTTGTCTAAAAGAGTGAAAGCCTTATTAAAAGAAATAGCTCAAACATTATAACAATATAAAGAAGAGTAAAAAGATAAAGGTTGTTTAGTCTTTTTTATGTAAAAGTTTTTATTTATAAATTTGTCTTTTTTCTCTTAAAAAAAGTAAATTTTAGTTGAACATGTTTTAAGTTTCATTTTCTAAAAAATTGTTTTATTTTTGACAAAAATTTTGGATGTAAAAAGATCTACAATTAAGAAGTATTGTAAACACTAGTACCACACACAATTGAAAATACTTGGTCATATAATGACGCCTAATTAGCAAATTATTAGCTCATTCAACAAAACCTTTAAAGAGAAATCCATACAGAGACAAGACCTTATGTTATTAAATCTAAATAAATTAATCTAAAAATAAAATTGTATGAATTAGTTTAATTTAAATTTTATAAATTTTATAAATTCAAAGCCAAAATTTAAGACATTAAAAATATTTTTTTGATAAAAATAAATCTTAACACTTTTAAATTAAAATTGTTACCAAGTTCACAATACTTTCCATGATAGCCTGGTTTACACGTGCAAGAGCCGGTTTGTGAATCACAATGTGCATCATTTACACATGGACAAGACATCTTGCAATCTTTACCCCAATATGAGCCATTGCATACTAAAAATGTGTGTGCGTATATATATATATATATATATATATATATATATATATATATATATAATTCATAACTAGTTGTCAGAAAATTTTTCTATATTTTGTTGACATAAAAAAAAATTAAAATGCAAGACCGGAATTTTTTTTTTAATTACTTGATAGACTGCCTGCCCCAACCAAACCCTCAGTCAATGTAGCAGCACTCCCATGCGAGTCAGGCTATAAGATAGTTGATGTAGCAGCACTCCATTGCAAGTCAGGCTATAAGATAGTCCATGTAACAAAATTCCCTTGTAGCAGCAGACTAAAAGATAGTCGATGTAGCAACACTCTGTGCATGATTTACAGTTAAAAAAACATTCAAAATGTTTTTAAAAACATTCTGGTTAATTAAACTTGTGCTTTTGCAATTTTTAAAATAATGATTAATTTCCAATTAAATTAATGGTTTTAACTTTACATGGAAATGTTGGATAAAAGTCAATGTATTTGTTGTCAAAAGAATCATTTTTTGCCTTCCTTACTCTTAAATGCAACAAGTTATAAAACTATCTATCTATTTATCTATCTATCTGTCAACATATATATATATATATATATATATATATATATATATATATATATATATATATATATATATATATATATATATATATATATAAATATATAAATATAAATAAATATGTATAAATATATAAATATATAAATATATATATATATATAAATATCAATAAATATATATATATATATAAATACATAAATATAAATAAATATGTATAAATATATATATATATATATATATATATATATATATATATATATATATATATATATATATATATATATATATATATATATATATGTATGTATATGTATCATTTTTTACTTTCCTGATAAAATCTGAAAATTGTGTGTTTTTTAAAAAGTTAATATAGAACACTGATTAAAGGTTAATATAGAACTTTTTTAATTGATAGATTTCCTGCCCAAAACAAAACCCTCTGTTAATGTAGTGACACTCCTATATGTTCTTTCTATTTCAGTCGTCCAATGTATGTACAAGGGCACATGTTCTTAAATAAAATTAAACAATAAAAAAAGTAAAAAATAAAAACATTCTGAATTAAAAAACAAACACTATTCCAGTCAATTAATTCACATTTTTGTGATTTTTTTAAAAATGGGAACCTGTCTTAGCATGGCAGATTCAACTGCATTTACAAAACGTTTTTGGACCTTGTCTAGAAAAGAAAAGACATCATTAGAAGAACCATCCCAAATATTACAACAGTATTCCATACATGGATGAATAAAAGATTTGTAGAGGTTGAAAATGGAATCATTCTAATCATGAGACTTGACTCAAAACTGACAACAAGGAATAAGAGCTTCTATATCTACCTAGATCCAGAAAATTATGTAGGAGTCACAAGTGTCAGCAAAAAGGCAAAAGACGTAAGCCCAAGGACTGTCATAAAGATTTCAAAAATCACAAAAAGAATCAGTCAGCTATGAGGTAATAGTAACTGTGCAATAATAGGGTCTGAAGTACAAGATAAAAGATTTAAACTACAAGAAAGTATATGGAAAATAATATATGCATACACTAATTTATGCATATATTAAATTAAATAAGATTATACTTTAATATTTTTATTCTATTTTTATTTCTATTATATAGTAAAAGTATAATAAAACAAAACTTGATTATGTGAGAAAAACAAACTTAAACAACAATTTCATTTTTTTCTATCTTCAAACTATTCTCCAATAATTTAGTGAACTGCTCAAAAGAAATTATTACAAAAACTTTCTGACTGAAAACTCAATAAACCCTTGTATCTTTTGGTAAATCATTGTTGGCTTCATTTTATTTATCATTATAATAAAAAAATTCTAAAACAACAAAAAAACATAACATAGTTTAATGGAGGTGTTTCCATAAAACACATAAAAAGATTAGTTTTTGATGATGACAAAAATTATCTAAGAGCTAGGTGTACTACCACCAATCTACTGCTGCATTAATTATATATTTAGCATTCTTTAAAATTATTCTATATTTATAAGAATACATAGAACATTTTTTAAAAAAGCATCTTTAGTTAAAAAAAAAATTAACAATTTCTGTATTTATTAATTTTTCCACTAAATTTCGAGTTAATTCAAACAAAGTTGTTAGTTACATGAAAATAATCAAAGAAATATTTAATTTTTTTTAAAGATAAATGAATTAACATTAAACTTTATGTATAAAAAAATGTAATATCAAAAATTTTTTTAAATTTGTCAGAACTATAATTAATTTTTAATAAAAGAGTTGGCTCTAAAATCACTTTCGTAATTATGACTTCAAAATTTGTTATTTATATTACAATAAGCAAAAAAATAAATGGCACAAATTTTTTTTTTTTTAAATTTGTATAAAATGATTAAAAAACAGTAGTTGATTTTTGCATGAAAAAAAATCAACTACCGTTTTTTAATTATTTTATACAAATGTATTTTAACTATAATTAACAAAAATAATTATTTGGGAAATTTCCGATTGAAAGGCATTGAAGTTGGTAGTAAAAATACATTAACACATATATTGGGATATGGAAACTATACTGAACTTATTGTTAATAGAAAAAGAAAAGTAAAACATCACTTAACTTTTAAAGTAGAAAGAAAACCGTTTTCTAAGAAATATTTAGTGCATATTGAAATTAAAAAATGAAGCAGAAATTACAATAGCAGCCAAGGCACTAAAAATAAAATACAGCATTAGACAAATGCTATTTGAAAGCAATTGTGCTAGATAATAAAGCTATTGTGCTAGATAATACTTCTGCTTTGATTGATTAGTAGCAACATTAGAGTTTTAAATAAAAAAAGATTAACTTCTATGTAAATTATGACTTTTTTTAATCTGGTCTACAGATCAACATAAACTTTACAAATACTTTATTGGAATATCTGAAAGCTTTTTTCTGCAAAATATTGAATATAAAATCCAAGTCCTACCAACCATTCCAAATAGTACTTGTCATTTATTAATTCATTTTCATATAAAATCAAAGATAAATGTTAATTATATAAGCAATTTTAATTAAGAATGGCTAATTTTTAGCCTATAATGCCGAACGTGGCTTTTTATAGACTGCACAATGTTGTTTACAACAATTGTAGCAATTTCCATCTAATTTATCCTGATACACATCTTAAAATTAAAATTTTAAAATAATATCTATATTTTAAAAATTGAAACAATATTACAATATTTCAATGTTGAAACGCAAGGTTTTTTTTTGACATGAACATAGCTTGATCCTTACGCATAAAGCTATGTCATAAAGCATGCCATTAGTGATATGTTATTAGGTGAAGAACTCCCTTAGCTGCAATGTTCTAAAAATGATGTTAGCGCATAACAGCACTTTAAAAGCTATAAATTTGTTTTGCTCAATTCCAAGCACGCATTAAATTTCAGTTGATTATTAAAAATATAGATATGCCTAATCTAAAATTATAATTTAATATATTTACTCTAAGTATAGATCATAAGAGGCCATTAGAAAAAACAATTATTATGTATTTAAACAATTGATCTACTGGTTATGACAGTGATGTCTGTTTAAATTTTGTAATCTTGCTGAATAAGATTTCAAACCTCAATTTAAACAATTTGTTATTTAACCACCCAGAAATGTTAATTTCCACTACAAGTGCAAATAACTGGTATTTTTGTAACAGCAATAGCTTTCACAATTTGTGGTATTTTTTAAATAGTAATGACTTTTACAATACCCAATACTATCTTTTTGAATTTTTGACTTCCCAAAATTAAACTACTCAGAAAATAGTCTTAACCCTTTTGGAATACAACCATGTTTATATGCTATAATGTTAATGCCTTTTGAACTGTCCTAGAAGATTATATGAGATCCAAAATTATCTTTGAACAGCTTCTTTAAGTAGCGTTTATCATCACCTCCTTGACCTTAAATTTTTAAAATTTATTTAAAAACTGGCTGAGTGTTATTCTGTCATTGCTTTAAGCCATTTACATGCTTGCTGAAATGCATCCATCATAGTCTCATTTTGTGGCCTTTTCCCCTTTTTGAGTGGAGTTGATTTTGGAAATTTAGAAAACATTTTCTCATTTTTCTAAACATTCAAGGCGTGTACTATAATTTGTGATAAGTTAAAATAAGTTTTTCAAATCAAATGTATTCTGAAATAGACTTTACATTTCATGGAATATTTACATATAGTACAAGTACTAATTTTATGAAACCTCTGAGTGAAAAACTAAAAACAAAAACAGAATAATAATTAAAGAGAAAATTTTGTGTAATAATATTAAAATAAGAAGTTTGAAATATCTAAAACAAAATACATTTAATTTTTTTTTATATACTTATTTAACATATAAGATTATCATATACCTAATTAAAATATAGCAATAAAAGAAAAGTAGATTATAATGATAAAGAGCAACAATAATAAATAATAATAAGTAATAATAATAAAAACTCCAGTTATAGGTAATAAAAAACAAGTTTGAGTAGTAATAAATCAGAATTGGAGTGAGTACGAAGGAATACAAAGTTAAGATAGATAGTAGATAGTTGGCAGTAGAGGAGCATAGGAATCAGGGGCAATACTTGCTTAATAAAAAAATAAACAGACTGTTTTTGATTTTAGAAAAGGCAGTGAGAGATTTTAACTGTGAGGGGGTATTATTCCATGTGCATATGCTTTAATATTTAATAGACTCATTGCTATAATAAACAGTTCGATGTTCAGGTCTAGATAATTTAAAGCTTTTAGTTAATCGAAGATGGTAACCAGTATTATTTTTAAGTAAAAAAATCTAATTAACTTTTTTTAAGTAAAAAAATCAGTAAATGGTCCGTGTTAAAATGCTAAAAAGAGATTACTTTTAGGGCTTCATTTTGGACATGAGATAATCTTATAGAAATTTGAGACTTAGGTTTGATCCCCAAATTTGAAAAGCATATCTAAGATGAGACTTGAACAACATGATATATGTTAAAAAGT
Organism: Hydra vulgaris; assembly: GCF_038396675.1. Lineage (NCBI taxonomy): Eukaryota > Metazoa > Cnidaria > Hydrozoa > Anthoathecata > Hydridae > Hydra > Hydra vulgaris. Next base: position 32,242,439 of record NC_088927.1, read on the forward strand.
GTTTGAAGATTAAAATAATGTTGAGTTTAGGCAAACATACCATTGGACCTGCTTAATTTCAGTGTTAAGTTTTGAAGATGGGTTGCAAAACTTAAATTGGAATCAACTTTGATACCAAGACACTTGAAAAAATTCACAGGATCTATTTTTTGACCACTTAATCTGAAACTCAGGTGCTTTTTTATCTTTGTTTTAAAGATAATGAGTTCAGTTTTTTTTTTTAATTAAGTGATTTATTGGAAAGAAGCCACTGCAGTAGATTTGCTAAGTCATGGTTAATATTTTTTCTAAACCCATACTGATTTTTATAAAGGCACTTGAATTTCTCCAGAAAGTTATCTATTGCGCATAGCTTTCTCAAATAGTTTGCTTAAATTTGAAAGAAGAGAAACTGGGTGATGATGAGAGTAACCCAGTAGAAAACCTTTTTTATGTATTAGTGTCACTTAAGCTATCCGAAGGATATCTGGGAAAACTCCATTTCTAAATGAGTTATTTATCATTATAGATAATGGCTTAAAGATTATGTTTGAAATAAGCTTAAAAATAAATGTGGAAAGGCTCTTGGATAGTGGCAAAGTAATTGTTAAAAATATTAGCAAAAGATTAGATATGACTTTATCAATTATTATGAGGTTGAAAGAGTTATTGTAAGTAGTAGGGCTGATGTTAATAATTTCTTCTATTCCTTTCCAAGTTCTCTTAATGCTGTTTAGGTTGTTATTGAAAGGGGGCAATATAATATAGTTTTTTTTGATTGATTTAATTAGTTGCTTATTTTATTTCTATAAAACTTAAATTTATCAAAGAGTAGATTTCTTGTATTGATATTGTTTGGTTTAACAAATTTTTTATAAATGACATTTTTTGTTGAGATGGATTTAAGAATACCAGTGGTTATCAATGGTTTAGATTTAGTTTAATCTGCTTTTTTTGTTATAACTTTTTAGGCAGCAAGTCTGTCTATGGTTTTTTCAAATATATTTAAAAACAATTCATTGATTTATTAATATCCTTGTCTTTTATTTGTACCTCTCAGTTCATACTAGATATATCTTGTATAAAGGTATCAGTATCAAAGTTTTTGAAGCATTATCTAGAGATTTTCATTTTTTTTTGGGGGGGGGGGGGGTAATACCAGGAATAGAGAGAAACTGAGTGATGTGGTCTGAAATAGAAATTGTTAGATTGCCAGAAGTTGTTTCAGGAGAATAGGAGTTTATGAAAATATAATCAATGAGAGTTTTGGTTTTTGAAGTTATACCTGTTGGAAGAATAATGGTGGGACAAACCGACCAAGAGCATAATGTTTTGAGATTATTAAAAACAATGAGAGATTCTCTATAATTAATTAAGTCCAAGTTGAAATCACTCATTAATACAATGTTTTTTTTATAACTTAATTTCTCAAGTAGAGGAGTTATTTGGTTTGTGATGAATTCTTTGAGATTTAAAGTTGGGTGACAATATGCACAACCAACTAAAGTATTGGTTTTATGAGGGTTGACAGTTTCAACAAAAACTGATTCTAAAAATATTGAGGCATAGATTGTAAGATCATCACCAACTACATAGTTAAGATTACAACTTAGATACAGAAGTGTCCCATCTTTTTTTGACTCAGTAGAGCAATGTTCAGTGTTACATCCATTTATGGTAATATCAGTTATATTTTTGTTTTTTATGTATAAATTTTATTTAGTAATTCTTACCACAATATGTATTATGAAGTAATTTCAATAGTAATTTTCACATGTGATAAATAATCCCAATAGTAATTTTCTTTATAATATTGGAAGTGTTAAGAGTACCAATAAGACTACAGAGATTGTCAATGTTGTGGTAAGGAAGCAATGTTGAGATGAAGATATGTATCAAGATCAGGATTTAAGGAATTATTGAATTCAGTAACATTAAGGTATTTACAAATTATATTAGGATTATATACACAATTAATGTCTCTATATAGACTTTTTTTGGTGAGCAGGGCAATCAAGAGATTTTAGTGGAAGATTCTTGCATGAAAGTGTAAGCTTTAGTTCTTGATCGGAAAGGCTTCTAAATGGGATATTTTAGGAAATACAGTCAGAGCAATACCATTCTAATTAGAGATAAGGTTTTATGCATGCTTATTAATTAGATTGCATTTTGTGAGAAAAAATGCAATCTAATCAATAAGCATACATACAATTTTATCAAAAAGAGCAGAAGGCACATTGGATGGCTTGATGGTTTTTGGCTACATTTTTTTGGCAATATTACATATATATTAATGTTATATTATTATATTAGGATTTATTATTATATACAAGTATAAGATTATAAAAGTTAAGAAACGTAAACGTGTTGTGTATATATACATATACACAACACATATATGTATACACAACACATGGAAATTAAGACAGATAAATTAAGATAAAGAATATAACAACTATAATATATATTATACTTATGTATATATATATATTAGTTGCACTATATATATATCTATATACAAAAGCACATACATGCACACATACATAGATAAAATTTGTGCTTAGTGCTAATAAAAAATAAGCAATAGAAATTGTATGAAAAAAAAAGATCAGCGCTCTTATTTTAGACTTCTTATGTTAAATAAAGGTTATCTTATATAAAAAAGCTTGCAGCTTTGAACATAGATCAGATGAACTAGGGTATCAAAGTTTAATGTAAAATAACAATCAATGCACTTACTCTTCCAATGATAATAATAAAAATAAAAATAAAAAAACTAAGATAGTCTTGCTAGTATTTAACAATCTTGTTAATGTGAACCTAAGCCATTTCCAACAAAGAAATCTTTTGTTGAAATTAGAATAACAATATATGCAATAACAATATTATCCAAATAACAATAATTTATATAATTTGGCATAGTATTAATGTATTAGAATAACAATAATTAACAATAATGTATTAGAATAACAATAATATTAGAATAACAATAATTTATATAATTTGGCATAGTATTAATAGTATTAATGCCAGTTCAAACAATGTAAAGCACTATTTAATTAAGTTTCAATTATATAAATTATTAAATAAAAAACAATGTTATTACCCAGGGACTGAAAAGTTTTGATTATATAACGATGTCTGGTATAGCTTATTACACAGGGACTAAAAACATATTTTATACACTTTTTTTTTACTCCTCCTCACTTACCCTCATTAAAGCTAAGACCTTTAAAGCAAAAAGACCTTTTAAGAATATTATATAATCCATAACTTCTATTAAACGAACTGTAGCAAAATTAACTTTTTACTATTTGCCTAATGATTGTGGTAACACATGAAACTATGAGTATTCTGAATATTCTATTATAAATATTACTATTTAGCTAATTTCTGGTACTGCGAGTAACAGTAACTAATACATTTATATATATATATATATATATATATATATATATATATATATATATATATATATATATATATATATATATATATATATATATATATATATGTATATATATATACATAAATAAATATACACACACACACATATATATATAAACACACACACACACACACACACACACACACACACACACACACACACACACACACACACACACACACACACACACACACACACACACACACATATATATTAGGGTGCATCAAACCCGCTCATGGGTTAAATTCTTAATAGCCCAATTATAAACATGTTCCTTTGGTGTTAAGTAGTTGCTGTGTGAAATATTATAAAAATATAATTATTCCTAATGCGTCCACATGAAGCATGAAATATAGCTTTCAATATTATTACAATATTATTACAAATTTGTATGTGTAACTTAGCCCGAATGAAGAGTCTTATAATTTAAACCTTCTTACTGTAGAATGTTTCAAACTCTATTTGTGTTTTCAGGAGTTAGCAACCATTGTACCAATAGCATGGCACAATCTGCTGTGAAGTTTACGCCAAAAAAGACTTGTCAGAAAAGTTCAGTGTTTGAAATAGGAGCCAGTATTACAGAAGCAGATGCGGAAAATAACTGGTTGCAGATTACCGACAAGTGCTGTGATGCTACATGTTTCATCAACAAGCTGGCCTGTCTATAAAGCAATCGAAATGCTACAGTGCAAAAATTGTGTTGAAGTGGGTCATTCCTTTCTTCAAGAAAGCAAACATTCCAATAATAACAGAAAAGAAGGCCTGTGAAAGAATTATTGCACTGTCTGAAAAGAATGCAAAACTTCGAGAACTTCCTCTAGATCGTTGTTCATCATTGTCAGCACTTGCCAAGCTTGAACAAATGTCAGAAGAACTCAGTTTGACATTTCCACTGTGGGTAAAAGATGCTGAAAAAAGACATAAAGTTTTTAGAGACTATGACAGTTACAGCACAAGAAGGCACCGCTGCAAAAGCAAGAACATAAGGAGACTAAGGGCAGAAGACGCAGCTACTGCTACTGCTACAGTATCTGCTATTTGTACAGTAGAGCTCTGTAGCAACAGAAGCGAAGAAAGTAGTGATAAAAGTAAATGTGATATTGATAGTTTATTCAAGAATTGAAAAGTAACTGGTAAAAACGCATCATCGAACCACTCGCACTGGAACGGCAGCTCATATACCTTATAACATTCTCAAATCTCCAAGAACTGTGGCTTTGGCAACAAGAATGAAAATTTCTCCTGCACAACAGTCTGCACTCACTGAGGCTATTATTGAAGAATCAGAAAGTGATGCTAGCAAAATTGCTGTATCATATGCCTCCAGGCGTATGGTGATTGAAGAAATTGCTTCTGGCGTTCGGAAGTCATGGGTTCCACCAAAGTATGCTTCCCTGCACTAAGATTCTAAACTGATGAAGAGCCAGGCAACACATGACTTACAGGAAAGACTTGTGGTTGCTATCAACGATCTGGAGATATCATCACTAATGCAAGTTGTTAATAACACACTTTTTTAACAACTTGCACATCAAAATTACCAGAAGTTACTGTATTTAGCACATTTAAGAAACATTTTGACACAGTTCCTCATGGAAACAACAAGGCACTCAGTCCATTCGAGCCTTGACCTTTCTTGAATGATTCACAAACTGTTTCTCAGATTTCTATGTGGAAGGAAAGTGCAGAAGCAGCTGCTGAATCTTCCATAGAGCATCAGCGAGAAAAATATAAAGAGTTCAGTGAATTATGTTAGCTGTACCTTGACCCAGAAAACAGACAGTTTCACTTTCGTCGACCGGGTGAGGTTCACAAAGCACATTGGATGTCCAAAATATTGTACTCCATCAAAATGGTACGTCTTGAAGAGCAGATCCATTTGTTGCCAGCAGGAATAATTACCACTAGTGCACAGCAGACAAAGTTATGTAGCTTCGTCACCTTTGTCTGTCTGATATACAGTGCCTGGTGGACAACATGTAGATCTGCAGTTGACACCCCATGGCATGATCTCTGTTTTTATCAGAACCTTCTGAAGTACCCACAAGTGAGTTCTGAAATATCTGAAAGCGTCATAAAAGCACTGAAGCGTCATCTGTGGTACCTATGTTCTTAAATGGTGCCCTTTGCTGTATTCAGTGACATTGCTTCAAAGCCTGAATTGCAGTTCTTAGCCGAGAAGCTTCTGGCAGCGAGGCCTAGTGATGGAATGGCTCTACCGCATGATTGCTATGAAACTGGCTTCGGAAAACCCAAGTTCCAGACTAAAATCACTGCCACAACAAGACTTGGAGATTTGGTAACTGTAGATTTATGGTACATTTTCAGCCTTTTAGAGATGAACGTGGATTTTCTTAACAATAACGTTGAAAACTGGCTAGACCACCATTCATTTCTGTCATCAAAGATAAAGACGATTTCTATCAATGTTATCAATGACAGTGCAGAACGCGGCGTGAAACTAAGTGCAGACTTTCTTTCAGCCAAAACCGAGGTGAATTATCAGAACATTCTGCAAGTTGTTGAGGCTGACAGAAAGTTCCAAGTTTGCCCAGCCATAGGAAGAAACGAGCAGCACCAACAAGGTTCTGGAATATCAATGTAAGATGGGGAACCATTCCACTATGTGTTTTGGGGTGGCCAAAATACAAAAAAAAATTGTCTCAGATTTTTGAAAACTAAATTTCTACTGCTTTAAAATACTCAGATTAAGAAAAATATAAAGTATTTGTACTCTGGTGATAGTAATCCCAGAGATAGTGACCATCAAAGTCAAAAATGGTTGCCAAATTTAAGTTTTCAAAAAAATTTATGTTTTTGTTTTTCTTGCAGTGTTTTGTGAATAATTTTTTTTTCTGCTAATTAGTTTACATATTAAAGAGTATCAAATTATATACGTCTTCAGATGCTCAAAAAAAAAAAATTTTTTTTTTTTCAATTTTCATGTTGTTTCAAGCTGAAAAAAAAAGTTTAAATCATAACTTCCAACTTCCATGAACTTGCAAAAAATAAAGTATCAAAAGGTATTGACCAAATTATTATAAAATAACGTGGAATTGAGTCTATTTTTAAGAAATTAAAAAATTTGCTGCGACTTTTTGCGACTATGCGAGAAATTTCTCTTTGAAGTTTGCACTGCCTGGGTTATAGCCAATTTTCAATTTTTTGTTTTCCCAAGTGTTAAAAAGTGTTAATTGAAGACTTTGTATTCAATAATCAATTGAAATTGTTAGTTTATTATTGATGATTGACATTTAATTAGGTAATTATTTGCATATACGTTATTATCCTATCCTTAAAATTAACATTCCATGCTTGAAATTAACATAATTAAAAAAAATTAAGAAGAACAAAACGTTATATATTCAACTAAAATTAAAAGCAATGGATTTTACAACTAAAGATATTATTAGCTGTTTCAAATATTCAACAAAAGAAGAAAATGTAAACAACGCTTTACTTTTCATAACCTCTAGAGTTTGGATGAGTGATGGTAAAAAAGAAAACTTGGTACAAAAGTTAAATGGAGTTGAATCGAATTACCAAAGATTTTGGAGAGATTCATCAAAAAACACAGTTTTTTTTTAAAAAGAAATACAAAAAATGGTTAAATCAAAAGTTTGAAATAGACTTTTTGTCATTGGAATTGGCACAAAATAAAAAAGATTTTAATGATATGAGTAAGAGAAGTAAATGTCGGATAATCGCAGGAGAGCATACAAATTCAAATTTTGATTCAATTGAAAAATCATTACTTATAGCCCGTAGAAAAGTATATAATCAAAAATATTTTTCTTTATTCAATGTGTTAACACATGTTATCAAAAATCATTAAGATTCACATCATATGTTTGTTCAGTTGACAAATGACAACGATAAAATGACAGCTGAAAAAGCTGCTGCAATGATAATTGATGTTGATCTTAGCATATCTGGCTATAAACGAATTCAACAGGGATCTAAAAAAAGATACCCATCTTATTCAACAGTTGAAAAAGCACTTAAGTTGTGTGGTCCACAGGATAATCACTTGGAAGTCAGTGATTTAAGAGTCAAAGTAGATTTACAAGCGCTTATGAATCATACCGCTGAAAGAATTGTAAAAATGAGGCAAAAAGAAATAATGGATTATTTGGATATCAGTAACAAACTAAGTGAAAATATGTTGCTTTTAAACAGTTGGGGTATGGATGGATCTACTGGGCAGGTATTGTATAATCAAGCATTTTTCGATTCTGTTAACAGTCAAGATTCAAGCATGTTTGCAGTTGTAACAACACCTTTGAGGCTTAGTGTGTCAAATTCAAAAAATGACTTTTTATGGACCAACTTAATGCCTCTTAGTGTAAGATTTTGTAGGCCAATTGAACTTCATTTTATCAAAGAAACTGCCGAAGTCGTTTTAGGAAAAAAACGTCAAATAAAAAATGAAATTTTGGATTTGCATTCAGTGAGTATTGAATTGGTTAATGGAAAGTTTGTTATTATTTAGTTTTAATTATGTTTTGAGCATTAATGGAAAGGTTTTAGCAATTATAACAAACACATCTTCAACGCAGTGCTGTTGTATTTGCGGAGCTACACCAACTGCAATGACTTGTTTGAAGAACTTTTTAAGTTGATTTACAGCAAAAAAAGGTACACTTATCTATGGGATATCTCCGTTACATGCTTGGATAAGATTTCTAGAGTGTCTTTTACATATTTCATACCAACTCGAATTTAAAAAATGGAGAGTTACCAAAGAACTCAAGACAGTATACGATAACAAAAAGAAATTTATCCAGCAATTAATGTTCAAAAGGAAGCATCTCTGAGTTGATTTTCCCACAGTTAGTGGAGCAGAAACATCTACCACTGGAAATGTTTGAAGAAAAGCGTTCTCTGACCCAAAAGAACTAAGCAAAGTATGAGAATATTTAAAATTGATAAAACAATTATTAAATGTTCAAAAATATCTTAAATGCAATAAGTTGTCAACAAACATTGAACCCAGAGTTATTTGAGCTATACTGTAATACAGTATACCGTCGATATTTAGATCTGAATGATTGGTATAAAATGCTGTCAACAGTTCACAAAGTTCTTGCACATGGAGCAGAAATAATGATAAACTCGCCAGTTCCCTTGGGAGTTTTAGCCAAGGAAGCATCTGAATGCCAAAACAAATATTACATTCGACATCGTGAACTACGTGCTCGTAAACTTTCAAGACAAGCAAATTTTAAAGACGTCTTTAACCATGCAATGAAATCATCCGATCCTCTTATTAGTTCTATCTCCTTGGAATCTAGACGGACAAAGAAAGTTGTGCTCAAACTTCCAAAAAAAGTAAAGACTTTTTTAATTTTTGGAGTGGACAATAAGGAATCAATAAAACTGACAGAACTAGAATCCTCAGACTTAAAATTATCGGAACCAACAGAAACGATTAACTTAGAAGATGAAATAATGAACGATTTAGAAGCTACTAATGAAGATTATATGGAAGATGAAAACATTGATGTGTGAAATAAATATAGCAATATTAAAAGTAAAAATTATGAAAAATTATCACTTTGAAGAAAGTTTTTTAAATATTCTCTTTTTAAAGATTAAAACAACTTTGTACCCTTTTGTAGAAGTATGAGTGTCCTCTTAGGTATTTATGGCTTACACAGTTTACTAATTAGGTCTGTGAGGGTAATTTTTAAAAGTTACCTGCTCTAACGAAACAATATAATTAATAATAAATAATATAATCAGTGGTGCGGCTAGTTGTTTGGAGTTGTCCCTAAAAAAACAGTCATTAGGGCCCAACAAATCTTTAAAATTTTTCTTTCATTAAATTAATAAAGAAAAAAAAAAAATTTGAAACTTGTAATTTTATAACAAACTTTTAAAATTGGGTCAAAATGCAGTGACGTCCAGGTGTATAAACTAAATAAGTTATTAAATTAGTTTAAATGACATAAAGATAAAAAAAATTAAATTAAAGTTTATACTTTCTTCAAAACTATTTTTGGCCACCCATTTGTATAAAATTATGACATAGTGCATTCCATAACAGCACTTTATTTGAAATATAAAAATTGATATATCCCCATGACCATTCATCAAACTGCAAAAAGGCTCAATTTAAATGATGATCTCGCTAGTAGATAAAATGAAAAAATTATTAGTTTTGGAAAAAGATTGAATATAATGACCTCTGAAACATGAAAATCTTTTGTAATGTTTTTTTAATGAAGAAATATAGATTTACTAATTAAATTCAACCTTGACTCTATATACTATTTAGCAAAAATTTTGTTCCTTGCATATCTAACTTGACAAAAGGTACAAATTTCAACTTATTTCTCTACGCAGCGACCTCATTTGTCAAGGTTTGTGTTTCAAAGTTATAGAATTGAGAGATTGGGTTATAACCACAATTAAGTAGCCTCCTCATCTGTAGTAACCTTCTGGGCCTAGGGAGTTGAATTAACATAAAAATAAAAAAATAAAAAGTTGCAGCAGACATGAACAGTGGCAATCATAAGATAGTAATTTTTTCTATTTTTAAAAGTTTCTAAAGAAATACAACCTATATGATCATCAAAAATAAGCAAAGAATAAAAAAAAATAAGATTAAAATAAGAATAAAAAGAAACTCAATTAAGTTGTTTTTTTCTATTTTACCTTTTACACAATTTTTTTCTAGTAAATAAAATAAAAGTATGAAAACTCTATCCTGAAGCTAATATTGTTGATACAATAAACTGTTTTTATTTTCTGATCCAGAAGATACAGTTTTTAATTCCTTATATTTTTTTGAGTTGGTGTTAATGACACAGAATTTAGGCTATTCAACTTTCTTATGTAGTTTTGGGATAAAAACCAAGAATTTTAAAACAAAACTAGGCTCTTGCCACGTATGTTCATTTTTTTTGACTATTGAAAGTTTTTTAATGAAATAATTAAAGAAAGGAAGTATCACATATGCATAAGTTTAAATCAATGTCAAGAACCATGTTACCATGGCTACTAGTAATCAGGATAGCTACTTTAGTCAATATTTGTACTCTTTTAGTTGTTATATTTTTTCTGTTTAGATTTTTCAAAATAAAACCAAATTACTATTATGCGGAAACAAAATTTGGACTGAACTTTAAAAAATTATAGGTTTGGTGGTAAAAATAAATTTCTGAGGTTTTTTAGGGTTGAACTAACAAAGATATAAATGCAAAAGTAAACAAAATATTTAGAGTATTTTAAAAAAATGAGAATGCAGGAAGAAAAAAGAAATCAATCCTAAGAGCTCTTAGTGGGTAAAAATGTCTGGGAGGTTATGAAAGAGACAGGAATTGCCCGGTCAAAAGTTTTTGTTAAAAAAGGTTTTTTTGAATGAGACAAAATTAGAAGAAACGAGGGATCTGATGGACAGAATAAAATTATTACTGTTATAAAGTAAAGCCTGGTAAGAAGCCTCAAAAGCTGAATCAAGTGAAACCTACACAAGTTAATTAAAGCCATGGCCCTAATTTCAACATTTTAGAGAGAACTGACTGCAGGGTTGAAAAATCTTTTACAGTGGTTTCGATCTCAAACAGCAGAACTGACAGATACTTTTCAACCCTATGTGATCAGGATATTTCTGACTACATCAAAACAGGAAGTCAGGCCAAACACCCTAGTCAGATCATGATGTTTGGTCAGGTAGATTCCAAAGGCCTCAAAATGCCTTCATTTTTTTTACCAACAGGTAAAAAAACTAGTGGCACTTTTGAGCTTGTGATCAAAGCTGATTGTGGTTATATTAATTAGAGATGTTAATTACTATATTATGAACAAATTTTTAATAAAAAAGTTTTTCTAATAGTCTTTATTTTTCCAGGAATTTTTTAAAGATCTATATTGTTACTAGTCCAAATTTCGCTGCCACATTCAGTATGTGTATAAAATTCACCTTGAAATCCTCTAACAGCTGTTACTTTAGAACATTCACAATTAACTACTTTTACTAATTCACAATTAACTATTCCGCAAAACTTGTTTGCCTTGCTTAGTGGACCAGGAACACTTTTTAAAATGTTTTATACCCATTTATCAGTAATTCATTATGAATTTATCTAATTTATTTTAAATATAATTTATTAGTTAAGGAAACTTAATCTCAATTAAGATTAAACCTTATCTCAATTCCCTAAACTTTACAAAACCTTCTTGCAACCCAAAAAAAACTTTTACTACTATTGTGATTTTAAATCATTATTTAGCTGAATATTAATAGATGACAAACACTAAATTTAATTTTAAATTAGCCATTGTTTATGAGGAATAGAAAAAGTATTGGAATTCATTTCTAGGTATGGTTTACTATTATCATAACTAGGTATGGTTTAATAATATCACCACTATAATAATTTATTGGAATTCTTTATTTAACTATCTATTTATTAGATATTTTGGAGCTTTTTCACTGAAAGTTTTGAATATAGATGTGACAAATGATGTCTCATAAAACACATTTCTACATTAAACTTAGTTCATAACTTAAATGTAGAACTGCAGAATCAAATTGCAGATTAGGTTCTTCTGATCACGTTTAGATTTGAAATCCTACCTTGCTTTACACTGCAATATGGCAGCAACCATTCATCACCACATGTACATTCTCCAGTCATTCCATGACAACTATAATGACAAATATAAATGATGCTTTTTAATAACTATTAAAAAACATTTTTATAATTTATAAAAATCAGAGTTGCAAAAAGACATGCTTTTTTGTTACCATCCCAAGTAGTCTATTATTAAGTGAATCACATTTTGTGTTGGTGCAACTATATTGGATTTGCAGTTGGGCCAACCACAATTTGAGTTTGTCAACTGTAACTGGATTTGTAGTTGGACCAATTGCAGTTTGTGTTATGTGACCTAATACAGATAACAAAAATGATTGCATTGTTGCATTGTTTGTAAGCACAAAACCATTTTTTTTTAAAATATAGCACTACAACTAGTTTTGTAGCATTATTTTGTATATAAAACTTAAAATGCTATAAGTTTCAATTTTAATAAAAGGAATTTTAAATGAAAGTAATTTTAAAACAATTTAGATAAACAATAACACCAGCAAAAAGTTATAAGTAAACAGTTGTAACTGTATCTACTAAAAGTTTGACTTTTTCACAAATTTTCGATTGGAGTTTTTTTGTAGAGCCACTACTAGACTAACTTATCATGAAATGATAAGTTAGTCTAATGGTAGCCCAATTCAACATGAACCTGGCAAAACATGTCATATGCTAAACATAGCACTTCATTCAACCAATCAAAAGCCTACAATTTAGTATCAAAAATGGGCTAACATATTGCCAACAATACTGAGTATACACCTAACTCATTGGACCAGCATTGGTCCGAAGAGCAGCCAATCATATGCAAATGCAATATCAACCTTAAAAATTTGTTTGGGTAACATAGCTCTTATACCTTTACACCAACTGTGTGCCAAAGTTAAGCCAGCTTAATAAAATATGAAATATATAACCAATGCAAAATTATGCAAATATAAATGAACTTAATTAAACTTAAAGAGAGTTAACAAAATACAAATTTTAATAATTGGTTGGTTTTGATCAATAAAATGATTAACTAGTCTTTTTTTAAATAATATTCTTTTCAAATATTTCTTTAATTTTAAATTCAAAATTTCATATCAAACAAGTTTATTTATGCTTATGAAGTCTATTTATGCTTTCTTTTTTATCATTAATATGACCACATGCTGGTGGTAGAAAGACATTCATCTGATGAGTAACCAATATTATTTCTACTCTCTGAGATATTTTTGACAAATAAAAACTTGTTGAAAAAAAACAATTACAACAACAACAACAAAAAAAAACTATGCCAAATGTAAATGAAACTATGTTAATAACTTATTACTATTAAATTTTGCATGTGACAGCAATAGTGTTGAAAGAAAAACTTTAGTATAGTGACAAATATATTAAAAAGGCCTAATGTTGCAAAATTAAAGAATGGCATTGAAATGGTAAAAAAGGAAAAGGTGTCAAAAACCAAAACAGGAACAAGGTTTCCATTTTAATATTGTTGTTTTATCGGAAATGGTAATATTATGAAAAAATAAAATGGTAAATATATATATATATATATATATATATATATATATATATATATATATATATATATATATATATATATATATATATATATATATATATATATATATATATATATATAAATGGATATCTTTTCATTTATATAACATTGCTTGGTTAAAAATTTTAACATGTTTTTTTTTTAAAGTTGAATTAGAAAAATTTTAAAAACTTAAAAAAGATTATTTTGATACAATGATGCATCAACTGCCTAAACCAAAACCCTCAGTCAATGTAGCAGCACTCCTTGCATGTTCTACCTATTTATTATTAGTCAGTTGATGTATGTACACTTCCTGCATATTCTACTTAATATATCCATTAACTATTTATGATAAATTTATAATCACTTTGTTATTAAACTTACTTTTTATAACCAATAATTATCAAATTTTTAAAACAATTGCTTTTATTCAGCAAATAGTCAGCTTTACGTGAATAAAAATTTGTGCAAAACTGCTAAAGTTTTCACGTAAAACTGAGCAATTATTGATTAAAAGCAATTGGGTTTTTTTAATCACCTGGCCAAGTTTTTTACTTTTTTGAAAAGAGTTATAATATGAGCAATCCTGTAACGAATCAGGTTATTTGACGCTTGAAGGTAAATTTATGGAATTCTTTAAAATATACTACATCGACCTATTCATAAAATGTAGATATTACAAGAAAATGTTGAAAAATTTAATTTTTAAGAGACAAATTGCTTGAACCCCTCCTCTTCATCACACTCCCTCAACTTCCTTAATTAAAAGAAAGCAATACTAATTTTTTTTTTTTTAATGATACTATTCATTGAATTAATTTGCAAAATTCCGTTCTTTTTTTTTTTTTTTTTTAAAATGCAACAACCCACTCATAGCCAAATTCTAAAATTTGTGACATCATTTCCCCACTTTTTCAATGCAGTATTGTTTTATTCATAAAATAAAAATCATTTGTTCTTAATTTAAAAATATATATGGATTAAGGAAAATTTATAGAAAATATTTATACTACAAAAAAACATTTTTACTTTTAAAAATGTGTATACATAAAAACATACTCCTACATATTTATGTCAAAATTATTCTAACGCATTTTGCACATATTAATTTTAAAAATAATTTTTTTTTTGCCTTGATACAAACAGTTTTCAGAAAAAAAAGAAAATAAAACAAACAGAAAAAACAAAAACAATAAAAAAAAATAAATTCCTTCCAATAAATGCTTTTATAATGGTATTAGCGAGAATACATTCAAACTTAGGTTTGCAAACCAACTAATATATATATATATATATATATATATATATATATATATATATATATATATATATATATATATATATATATATATATATATATATATATATATATATATATATATATATATATAGATATATATATATATATGGTCCACATTGTAGAAAACAGCGTAGTCACATTTAAAAAGTTTTAAATAAGTTAATAAATAAATATTAATTGCTAATAAAAGTCTTTATTTGTCTTTACATTTTTCTTTGCAAAGAAAAAAATAAACTTTGAACAAAAAATAAATAAAAAATAAGCTAGCTAAATATGACTTGTATAGTGCTATAGTGTTTAGTATAGTATAGTATATGTATGGTGTTAGGCACTTATATTAGCTGACTATTTTCATTTTTTTTTTAACTCCTTTTTTTTTTAAATTACATAAAATCATTTAATTTCATTATTACTTTAATTCTTGGTATTGGCAGGCTTTACTTGGCTTTCCTTCTCTGGTGCCTGCAGTTATAACTGATTTTAAAAAGAATCTAATAACGTAAGTTATGTGGTCTTTTAATGTTGTTGACTAAAAGCCAAGACATAATTAAAAGCGAGCAGAACTAAAAAATTATTTGTATATAAATTTGTATTTTATTAATTTTTTCAGATAATATATCAAGTTAAATTGTTAACAATCATTTATTAACTAATATCAGGTATTACAGGATGCATACTGCTAGTTACAATTATTAAGTAATTATACCTTTCAGTTACCATGTATTTAATCTTCTTTTTTTATTAATATCACTACCTTTACTTACAAAATATCACCAAAATGATCTAAAACTTTGTGCACATTCATATTTTGCAAAAGGAATGTTATAGGAGCAGTGCATTATGTAATATAAAATTTTTATCTTTTGCAATGGTTTAATGAGCATTAAGTGAATCTTCAAAAAAGAAATTTAAATTAAATACTTGGCTTATACACTTGTACTTTACTAAAATACCTTTGCTATATAAAATCACATTTAAAATTTGCAGTTCATGCAGATTTAAGATATTGCGCCATATTTTATATTTGACATCCCCACACTCAAAAAAATACAACAGCATCGAAACAAAAACAATTCCTTCAATACAAAAATATACCTTACAAACAGTCTTTGAGAAAACTAAGATTGACTACACTAGAAAATTAATTGAACAAAAGTTATTTAATTGAACAATGAAAAATCTTTTATGGTTTTGAGTTAATTCATTTAATAGTTTATAACCTTTAAAGTCATTAGTATCAACTAAAAACTAAGAATTTGTTGATGTGATTATCACTGCTCTGTATACACATAAGATGAACTTACTAGTGTTAGCAGTAGGCACTTAGCAGTACCCACTTGTGCGACACTAAACTTTTGGTAGCCATTGCAATCAAGGTAATGGAGAGAAACAGTTGCAGCACTATTTTTATGATAAAACTTGAACAAAATAAAAAATCTAACTTATGTAAACTTCAAAATATGTAATCTTAAATATATATCAAGTTTTACAGTTACTTGAAAATTACATTACAGCTATACACCGTAGCGGAAATAGTTTATTTGAAAAAATAATTCCCACCAGAAACAGTTTACATTTTCGAAACCACAACACTTTGTTCATTTATATTATAAATTTTAAAAATATTCTGTCAACGTCTTTCAAAAAAGAAAGGGGGTTAAACAAGCAGGTTATGGATTTTTGGTGCTTAAGATAGGCAACTTCCAGAGGTGGTGCAAACTTTAAATTTTGTTAAAAATTGATACTGGTATCAAATAAGAATGTTTTACAAAAAGCAACAGTGATTGAAACCTAGGAACAATATACACTTTAAAAATTGGGATTAACTTTCTCAAACGTGGAAAGAAAAAAAAAAACTTTTTTTTTGAAATATTTTTTGAGAGTGTTTCAAACTTTTCTTGGTCACTATTTTTAAATAATAAAAATAATTAAACAATAAAGATAAATTAATTTTTTCAATGAGTTTGAATCTATTTCAAATTACAACAGAAAAAAGGTTATTTTTTTCTTTCTTTCACATTTGGGACAAAGGGTCCCAATTTTCCAGGTGTGTACTATTCCCAGGCTCTGATCACTACAATTTTTTGTAAAACATTGTTTGATACCAGTATCAATATTACAAAATTTGAAATCTCTGGAAGTTATCTATCTTGAACATCAAAAATCCATGACCTGCCTGTTTAACCTCCCATTTTTTTGAAAGACGTCAACAGAATATTTTCAAATTTAGATTATAACTGTACACAGTATCGTGGTTTTAATAATGTAAACCATTTCTGGTAGACATTTTTTTTCAAATAAGCTAGGTCTTTTTAGTCTCAGCAAATCCAAGTTGAGCATACGATTATTTTTTGGGTCCAGGTGCGGGTCCGGGTCTGATACATCTTTTTTTCTCGCAATTTAAACATTAGCATGAAAGCATTTTTTGTGTTCACGCCGATTAAAAATGAGGGTATGGTAAATATTATGGTAAATAAAACATAATATATTATTCTATACTTTTTTTATGATACTAAACTATCAAATACACTTGACATTATTTTTTACAAATATTGCATTAGTATTTACGAACATAATTTATAATTTATAATAAAATACATGTAAATATACTAGCAAAAATAAAACTTAACTAAACTAAAATACTTTTAAGTGTTTAATACATACCAGAGCAATTATTTTTTACTTAAAAAATAAAACTTTAAAAAAACTAATGCTAAAAAACAATGAATTGCCTGATAATCTAGTAGGAATTCTGGTACAAAAGTTAGATGCTACAGAAAATGTTCATTTGGAATTTGTTGATGTTTATCATCATTAATGATAAAATTTTTCTAAATAAGCAGTTCTTTTTTTAGTTTTTGAAAACAAAAAAAATTCTTTTTTAAGTTCAGCAAATTTATCTTCCCAACTATGCAAAATTGGACATTTCGCACTTGCTAATATTTTATGTAGTTCTTCTAGTGTTAATGCTAGTATGTTTTTTTATTTTATTTCTATTTTATCTTATTATTTTTTAGATTATATATTTTTATTGTTTCCAGAAGTATTTTCGTTATTTTCAGTTGAATGTCCCTGTTCATAATATGTGTTTTGATATTCTTTTATTTGAATGTTCATCACTATTAATAGCTCTCTACTTAATTTATCATCAGATTCTTTTAATTTTCTTAACATAAAATCAATCGCCAAACAAGCTGTTGCAAAAACTTATTTTTCCTGTTAAAAAAACAATAATTTAGGAAACTTATATGAAACATGATGAGCTTTGTCTTTTGTCATTAAGTTTTATCATTTTTTAAAAACCGCAAAAATAATGACTCGAAAGTTTTTTCAATTAATTGTGTTTTTGTTTGTTTTTTGAAAACATAATTTTAAAACATGCATGTAGTGTTGCTTCATCAACTATCTTATAGCCGGCTGCTACAAGGAAGTGCTGCTATATTTACTATCTTATAGCCTGCTGCTACAAGGAAGTACCGCTACACAACTGAGGGTTTGGTTTTGGCAAGCAATCTATCATTTAAAAAAAAAAAAATTATATTCACATTTTAAAACTTTTTCTGGACTGGTTTATCAGCCTTCTATTTAAAACTACAGTTTATGGAAAAACTTTTTGACTATCATACAAGACTATATGTAAATATATAATTTATTAAGTCACTGAATTTGTGACTTTTCGGTCATTACGGTTCCGGCCGGAATTATAATATTTCAGGTCGGAATGCCAGAATTTATTTTTTACGTCTTTTTAAAGACATGTGACAGTTTGTAAATTAAATTAAAACATCATTTTCCTACAGGGCAATTACATACTTCTTACAGGGCAATGAAGAACTATAGGCAAACCTAGGTAAAAAATACAAAATTCTTAACAAAAACAATGTAATTTTTTTTTGCAGTAAGCAATAATGTAAAGATTTCTAAAAGTTTAGGAATATTGTGGTACAAAAAGAGTTGTAATCCAGTTTTGGGTAACAAACTAGCTCTTTTGTCATCAAAAATGTTACCTGCCTCTGAGAATAGTCTTATTTTAAATATTACTTAAATTTTAAATAATTAAAAAGTTTTTAATTTTTTAAAAACTTTTTAAAAAATAATTAAAAAGTTTAAATAATTAAAGGATGCCTTATACTGTAAATATTTCAATTTTAACCAAAATGGAAAAACAGAAAACAAAGAAATAATTTTAAATATAAATACTATGCAGGTTAAAACTTTCAATAAATAAAATTATAAGTATGTATAATATTCTAATATTCTATAATATTGTATGTATAATATTCTAATATTCATTAAAATATGTATAATATTCTTATTCTTATTATATATATATATATAATTCTTATATATATTTATATATTAAATTTTGTATGCTCTAGCTAAAAAACCTTTAAAAATACCAACCGCAATACTTGGTGAAATAGATTATTTTGGTTTTATAAATATGCTTGTAATTGCATCCTTACAATGTATGGAAAACTCATACTTGTGAAGGGAATGATTGGTTGAAATACAAACATCTAAAAAATTTAATTGGTGTAGAGTATTTTCCTATTCCCATGTATATTGAATAGATTTATTTTCTAAATTTAAAAGTGTTAAAAAACAACTTGTGTCATCAAAATCGAGAATGGCTATCATCAACATAACAATTATAAGTTTTTGGTGCAATATTGATGTTTAAAGCCTTTTGAATAGCATTTGATTTAATATGCTGATATGCTTCTGACATGACAACCATTATGGACTGACCTATTAGACCAGAGTTCTTTAGAACATATATTTTGCCTTTCCATTAAAAATAACACCTTCTAATACAGAGATCAATTAGTTTATAAATGTCTACTAAATATAATTTAGCTCATTGTACTAGTTCATCACTATCTGTGTTTAACATATCAATAATTGTAACAATTGCTTTATTAAGTGGCATTGATGGGTATAAATTAACAACATAAAATGAAACCTGAACTTCATCCTTAATAAAAGTTTAGCTGTTGACACAAATGAAGATGAATTTATAACACTGCATTCACTTTTATTTAAAGTTGGTTTGATGATGTCTACAAGATGTTGCAAAGGTTTATGAGGTGGCGTATCGATTGTTGAAATTATTGTTCACATTGGATAACCTTTTTCACTTTTATGTGCTTTAATACAACCATAAAAATGAGGCAGAACTGCATCTGAAGAATATACTTTACTATATGTTTTTTTATCTTTTTTTTAATTTACTAGTGGTACATTAAATATGAGTTAGGAATTTCTGAGTTGGATCTGCAGACATTGCGCAATCGCCAAGTTTTTCTTCTATTTTTCTATTGCTGATTCAGTTTAATTCCTGTATAAATTCTGTAAAGTAGCAAACCCATTGCCTTTATCAAATGGATAAAATTTTATGCTGGTGGAATTTTTGAGTTCATTCATAGCTAGATGTTGATTTTTAGAAACATTACAATCTATTTTCACTCTTAAATGTTTTGCTGACATTCTGTCTTAAAAAATCTGCTCTTTCCACATTTACATTTTTTTCTATTTTTAAAGCGCATTTCTCAGTTGTTGTTTTTTTTTAAATAATTCACCTCCCCAAGGCCGAGAAGGCCACTACAGATGAGGAGGCTACTTGTGGTTATAGCCTCCTCTCAACTCTCTAATTCCAAAACACGTTGCAAGTTGATGTTATAATATCAGCAAATGGTATTTTATTATGTGTTGGAATAAATTGCAGACCAAGACTTTAAAGTTTTCATGTTCACGTAAGATTGATTTATTCAAAGATTTAATATTTGATTGTTTACAAAGTTAGTAGGTGGTATTGAAATAATATTCAAAGTATGAAAATCAAGTTATTAAAATTTTTGTATTTTCTTCATTTTATCATTTGTTAAAATTTTTATTTTTTTTAGTTTAGTTTTTTATTTATTTTTTTTAGTTTTCTTTTTCCAGTTTATAGCTTGTTTATTTTAAATTTTAGTTTAGACTTACATTTGTTTATTCAGCGCATTTTTTAAACGCGCCGAATAAACAAATATATTGCAAAGTGTTGGAAATATCTCTGATTTTTTAAATGCTTTTTCTTTTTCGTGAGCTAACAGTTAAGAGAGTTTTTTAATGGTTTTAGCATTGCTGTTTAGTTTATCGCAATCTTCTTTCATCTTTTTCATCTTTCTGCAATATGATAAATCCTTTGAACCAAGTGTCACTTTACATTTCGTCATTTGATCTTTTAAAAATTGCTTATTTGAATTGTATGAACTTAGGTTGTTTCCATGTTTCTTTTTTTAAATAGAGCAAAGTACTTGACAATGCTGAGCATTATGTAATTTTTTATTAAAATTTATCATTAAAATTTTTTATATTATTGTTCTTTTTAGACTTGCTAAGAAAGTTTTAAGTTTGCATATTTATGTTTAAATACTTTTATATATACATATATATATATATATATATATATATATATATATATATATATATATATATATATATATATATATATATATATATATATATATATATATATATATATATATATATATATATTTATATATATATAACTAAAACATAATTGCTAATTGTAATTCTTGTGTCTCTCCACCAGCAGAAAGAAGCCTATTGCAAATTATTTGTATTATTCGTAATTAAAATTAAATTACATAATGGTGTTTTCGCTAACTCTGGTATAAAATGCCAGCGTTTTTATGATGATAGAGTAAAGACAACTTTTTCCCCAAAATCTTAGACTTATCAACCAACCATAATTTCGAGAATATAGTTAAAGGATTTGATATATATATTTTGCCCCCTGCCTCCTCAAAAATGAAATGTAAATATGTAAAATCAAAAATATTTTGTATACCGAACAGAATTATTTTGTGAACAAATGCATGTGTTATTACAGCCTATTCCAAATGTCCAATTACCACACTCTAAAGTAAAAATTTTTTGACAATATATAATTGAAACTATTCAATTTTTGTATAAATACAATAAAAAAGGAAATAAAAATAAAATGATGACAAAAAAAAAAAAATTAAATTTAAAAACTTTAAAATTAATTTATACAATATGTAAAACAATCAGACATAACATCTAAACAACATGCTATGTAACAATACAAGCTCCATAAACATATATATTTATCCAGCTTTTGTTACTAAAATAATAAAATTTATTAAAATTGTTTTTTATTAATAATAAAAATATACTTATTTCACATGTTTCCCCCTGATATTCCCCAAAACAATGACACTTTCCAGAAAATCTATTACACTTTCCATGAACTGAGCAATTACACTTTTGACTGCAGTCTATACCATAAAATCCATTATCACATTCAATGCTGCAATCAGTCCCAGTCCATCCTTCAGTACAAGAGCAAGCTCCATCAATTGGAGAGCAAGTTGAATTGTTTTTGCAATTGCATTTTTTTGAGCAGTTTGGTCCGAAAGCAGAATTTACACAAACTCGGTCACAACGATCACCAAAGAAACCATCATGACATCTTAAACAAAAAAATAACTTATTAAATGTTAAATATTTGTCAGTATTATATAAAGTTGATAATAGTTAAAAAAGACATGACAACAAGTTTTTTAAGACAGCAAGAACTGTTTTTAAATCAGTTTTTAACTAATTTAATTTTGAAATCATAGTTGAATTTTAAAAAAAAATAATTACTCTAACTAATTATTTTAAGAAATCTTTAGAAAGTATTTTCCAGTTAATTGACAAAACCCACAATATACAACCCAACAAAAAGCTTAAACAAAGAAATTGTTACAAAATATTGCCCTTTCCAAAATACAGTTAAAAAATGAAATAAAAGAAATTGCCTCTCATGTATCAAAACAAATGATTGTAGCTTCATCACTCTCAAAGTACTTTTCAATAGTTATTGATGAAAGTTGTAAATTAGACATCTAAACTCCATACCTTTTGTCATTATGTCATTAAAACTGCTGTTACATCCACTAACAAAATAAAAGCATGAGCTTTTCATTTCACAAGAGTTTCTTTTTGAAATATTGAATTATTGAATATGAAACAAATAAACATATATAACTTTTATTTTTTTGTTGTGTTATGGTTATTGAAAAGCAAAATGTTGACCAGGTTATTTGGATTAAAAATTGAAGTGTTTTTAGAAGCAAAAACTGAATTACCATTAGAGTACCACAAAACCACAAAAAAAATCAATTTATTAGCAATTATATTCCAAAAATGCAATCACAGACATTCAAAATCATACAATATTAAAAGGAAAGTTTCAAATACTGTGTCTGTTACCAATTGCTCCAAATCTGAAAGCGTTCTGAGAATTTGCCGATTAAAACAACTTTCCAGAATTCAATGACATGGTAATCAGATTTGTGTAACTTTGACTCAACCTATATTAGTGAACAAAGTTTCTACAATATAACTACATAAAAACCAATCATAGGTCAACTCTGATTGATAACCTTCTTGGTAATCTGATACTTCTATTTACCTCAATAATTAACCCAGGCATAAAAAAACTAGTTTCCAACGATCAGGTTTACAAGTCCTAAAGATTATTTTGCTTTGACAAAAATATAAAAAGTATTAGCTGGTTACCTATCTTTTTTCACTTTTTAATTTTTTTTTCCTGTGGGTTATTCCATATCAAATCACCTAAAGGCTCCCAGGGTACCACCTCAGATTAGCTTTAAACTTTGACCACACACAGATCTTATGAAAAAAATACAATCCAGAAAATTTCAGCTTGATTGACCAATTTGTTCAAAAGTTATGATTGAATTAAAAATGACCAAAATCCGAAAAATTTGTGTATCAGGAGCTTACAGCAGTTTTTTTTGATTTTTGACAAACCATAACTTTTTAAATAAAGATGGTGATCACCTGAAATTTTGTAGGGTAATAGTTTTTCACCCAAATAATCCATTATTGCAGTTGTTTTTGACTGATTTTTTACAGTTTTTGAGTTATTGTACCTTAAAGTTGCTAAATATTGCAACATTATAAATATTTTTTTGAACTTTAACGTGTTACAGTTTAATATTTACTTACAGAAAGTGGATTTTTTTGTTACCTTTGTGTACTTAGGGTCACCACTTGTTAGAATAATCAAAATTATGCATTAAAAATTAATTTAGCACATGCAGCAGCCTATTGAAAAATCACTTTTTTTAAAAATTATGATAAACTACATTGACTTTGCTGGCATAGAAAATAGCGTAAACAGTTGAAATAAATTATGAAACTTTTTATCGTTGAGGTTTCATATATAGACAATCACCAAAAAAAATTTAAAGACCTATACTCTATCTTATGACATGATTGTAGCCTTTTGAGAGTGATGATATTTTCAAAAGGAGAATGTTATTAGACTATGAGCTAGCCTTAGGTCATAGTCTAATAATTAGTCATAGGGATGTCAGTAGTATATTTTTTATACTACTGACATCCCTATGTCAGTAGTATAAAAAATATATATAATAGCGACAAAACGTATTATTGTAGAATGATTGGAAGAATAAAACTAGATATTGTGAACACAGATGTTGAAGTTTTAATTCAAAGAATTGGACACACTTTTGAACTAAAAGAGGAGATACGTTTTCACCATGAAAAAGCCTATATTTCTAGATATGAAGTGCTTCAAAAATACTGCTGTGATCCATTTAAAGTCCACAAGAAAAAAATTATTAAGGCATTGTGTAAAGTCGATATTTTAACAGCAAGTCAACTTAAGATCAAACCTGGTCAAAAACTTTGCACTAACTGCTTGAATGAATTCAAACTTGAACAAATTACAGGAAAATTTAGTCAAGAAGATGAAGACTTAGATGTTGATGATGAGGAGTTTAGTTCTTCAAACCTAAATAAGACAGTTTTAAATAAGAGTGCTTCTTTGCTGGAAATATCTCCACTAAAAAATATAAGTAAACGTGATAAATTAGAATATGGAAAGCAAAAAGTTAAAAAACTGGACACAAGTATGAATATAGACACAAAAGAAATAATATCTGAGAAAAAGCAAAAGTGCATTAACTGTAATGATTTAGACAAACTTTTAGATGCAATAAAGGAAAAAGGAAAAATCAGTTTGAATGAAGAAAAAGTTCAGTTACTAACATTAACTCCTAATAGTTGGTCAATTAAAAAAACTTGCAATGCATTTTCAGTTTCAGACCATCTTGTTAAGAAACCCAGAAAGCTGAAAAATGAAAAAGGAATACTTGCTAAACCTGAGGCTAAAAAAGGACATCCTTTGGAGGATATTGTTAAGCAGAGAGTCATTGAAATATATGAAAAGACTTTGTTTCTGTGCGTATAAATAATGTTAAAGTTCATAAACAAAAACGCTTAATATTAGTTTGTTTAAAAGAACTTTATCTGGAATTTAAGAAGTTATACCCTGAACACAAAGTTGGATTCAGCAAGTTCTGTGAACTAAGGTCAAAGTGGTGCCTTACTGTTGATAGTAGTGGAAGCCACTTAGTTTGTGTATGTTCTTACCATCAAAATGCTAAGTTGATGTGCTCTGCTCTTCCTAACAGCCATTTAATATATTACAAAGATTTAATGAAAGTATGTGTTTGTAATATAGATAGTCGAAACTGCATGTTTCATCTATGTTCCAACTGCCCTGGTAAAATAAATTTGAAGACTTACTTAGAAAATGTGTTTGAAAAGAATGATTTTGATTTTAATGATCAGATCACATATAAACAATGGGTGTCAACTGACCGAACTGCACTTATTACAGTCCAAACAAGCATTAGTGAATTTATTGAAACTTTAAGTGAAACTTTGTATGACCTTTGTCACCACCGCTTTATCAAAGAAGCACAGTCTTCCGACTCAACAGAGGCAAAACAAACATTAGACCAATATACCTGCATTATTCTGATGGATTTTGCAGAAAACTATAGTTTTCTTGTACAAGATGCTATACAAAGGTTTTACTGGCAAGCCGATCAAGCTACCTTACACCCATTTGCCGTTTATTACAAAGATGAAAAAGATCATTTTAAATGTGAATGCTATTGTTTAATTTCTGACCATCTTTGTCATGACCAATCCGCAGTCCATTGTTTTCTCACAAAGTTGCTCCCTATGGTCAAAATCAAACTACCCACAGTGAATAAAGTCAAATAGTTCAAAGATGGTGCTGCGTCACAGTATAAAAACTACAAATGTCTAATAAACTTAATTTATCACATTGTAGATCACCAAATAAATGCTGAGCATCACTTCTTTGCTACGTCACATGGCAAAAGTCCATGTGATGGAATAGGAGGTACTATAAAAAGAGAAGCAGCAAAAGCTAGTCTACGAGCAGCAATTACAAATCAGATTCTCACACCACAAGATCTGTTTACATGGGCTCAAAAAAACATCAAAGGTGTAAACATATTTTATCTTTCAAGTGATGATATCAATAACAATGAAACAACTTTTAACCTTCAGAAACAATATGAAGGGATGCACACAGTTCCGGGAACAAGAAGCTATCACTGTTTTGTACCAGATGGAGAGAAATTGTTTTTACGAATAATCTCTAGTGATGCTGTCTATGATACTCATGTGTTAAATGATGTTAATTTGATTTAAAAAAATCCTTCAAATTTTCAACCTGGTAAATATATTGCATGCTTTTACGATGAAGAATGGTACATAGGGCTTGTGGTTGATATTTGTAATGAAAACCAAGACGTTAATGTGAAGTTTACGCAAGAAACAAATTAAATTTAAAATGGACAAACGATGCACGATCAAGTAGGTGTTGGGTTCCATTTAACAAGATCATATGTCAAATAAGTGTTCCATTGTTTAAAAGAATAAGTGCTCGTGACTATATTCTTGCTAGTAATGACTATGACAGTATTATGAGTTATATAAATCAGAGATAAGCTAATTAGTTTCATGTATACATACTTTTTCTTTTAACTGATTATCTTACTCTTTGAATGCACTTTTTTACAGTATAGTTTGTATAAAATTTGAGGTATAAATTTTGTATGTGGTAAGTGGTATTTTTTTGTTCTCCTTTTAAAAATATCATCACTCTCAAAAGGCTACAATCATGTCATGAGATAGAGTATAGGTCTTTAAATTTTTTTTGGTGATTGTCTATATATAAAACCTCAACATTAAAAAGTTTCATAATTTATTTCAACTGTTTACGCTATTTTCTATGCCAGCAAAGTCAATGTAGTTTATCATAATTTTTAAAAAAAGTGATTTTTCAATAGGCTGCTGCATGTGCTAAATTAATTTTTAATGCATAATTTTGATTATTCTAACAAGTGGTGACCCTAAGTACACAAAGGTAACAAAAAAATCCACTTTCTGTAAGTAAATATTAAACTGTAACACGTTAAAGTTCAAAAAAATAATTATAATGTTGCAATATTTAGCAACTTTAAGGTACAATAACTCAAAAACTGTAAAAAATCAGTCAAAAACAACTGCAATAATGGATTATTTGGGTGAAAAACTATTACCCTACAAAATTTCAGGTGATCACCATCTTTATTTAAAAAGTTATGGTTTGTCAAAAATCAAAAAAAACTGCTGTAAGCTCCTGATACACAAATTTTTCGGATTTTGGTCATTTTTAATTCAATCATAACTTTTGAACAAATTGGTCAATCAAGCTGAAATTTTCTGGATTGTATTTTTTTCATAAGATCTGTGTGTGGTCAAAGTTTAAAGCTTATCTGAGATTGTACCCTGGGGAACTTTCAAAAAACTAGGTGATTTGATATGAAATAACCCCTGTGTCATAAAAAGTTTAGCCACCCCTGCACTTAGGTAAAGTTCAGTAAAACTGGTAAAGAAAAAAACATTTGCTCAATGTATTTACCAGTACAGGTGTGATCAACCTATTATCGTATTGAACATAAGAGCAAGTTAGATCCTCAGATTGATTGGCTGCAATAGTAATAATATACTGGTTAAATGTATTGGTAAATACATCAGGTTAAATATATTGGTAAATACATCAAGCTACTCTACGTGCACTACACAATAAATAAAAAAGAAATAATACACAATAAATGAGAAATAAATAGTACACAATAAATAAGAAATAAATAATACACATTAAATAAGAAAATAATAAAACTAAATAAGTAAGATTTCTGAACACTGTGAGGCTTCTCATATTTATAAACTACTTGAGTTTTGAGGATCAATTTTAAAGAACTTTTTCATGAATAACCATCAAATTACTTTTTCCTTTGAAAAGCAGGATCAAAAAATTTTACTTGAAACAATTTATATTCTACTAAGGTCAGATTTTAGACAAAATTAATTTTGATGAACTCGGACATAAGTGCAACATTTTAACAACATTCAAAGTCATTGGCCATAATGGACAACAATCAAAGTCATTTTGACAACATTCAAAGTAATGAGGTACAAATACAATAAAAGAAATGTATCTTTTTTGGTATCTCTTACAGTTGATTTAAAAGATAAAAATGTTAAAAAGAATAATAAAAAATACTAACAAATTCTCATATTGCTTTCAAATCCGAAAAAGCACAATACTTTAAGTGTCATCTTTCTTTTCAAAAAATGTCCCTGAATAAACTGTGAAATAAATTCTTTTCAATCTTCTGGCAGAAGAATGAGTCAATGTTAAAATTTACAACTGAATAATCCTGATAAAGAATAGGTTAAGTCATAACAAAAAAAAAATTTAATGTTATCCCTAAAGAACATTCTAAATTAACAAGATGTTGAAAAAAGTCTTTAATATGAACAAAACATTAGTTGAAAACATTCATTCTTTGTTTTTTTAAAAAAATAAATCTTTTAAATCATTTTAAAATGAAATAAGAGTTGTGATTTTTTATTTATAAGTTTCCCCTTTAAAATTATTTTTAATTTCTTGCTTAGAATGTTCAAAACTGACGTTTATAAACAATCATTTTGTTTGTTTATACTATTGAAATCATCTTTATCTATTTAAAATTGTATTTATGTATTTTCTTCAGTTTATACATTTTTATAGCAATTGTATATTTATTATAATCATATAGTCATTATAAAACAATTTATTTTATTGATTTAATCAAAACTAATCATCAAAATTTAAACATAATTGAAAGATATTTCACAAACTTTGACTTGAATTTTATAACTATATCAAAATAATAATTGTGCCATCAATCTATTAGTTATGTCACATATGCATTCAATAATTATCATATCAATGCATTTTATTGAATGTGTGATTTAAACCTTGAAACAAAACAAATCAAATAATAAATAACAAGAATTTGATAAGAAAATATTTGTTGCAAAACTTATTTTCCCTAACTAAAACACTAACTAAATTTGTTTAGTTAAAATACGCTGTTACATTGTTAAAAACTCCCATACTTTAACAGAATCATTTTCTGTTAAAATTTTAAGCATGACAAATTAAAGGGAAACTTTCTCTAATTGTAAACAAATATGGAAACATGGAAATTTTTGTTGCATAAAGGTTTTATTATGGAAGCCGAAATGTGTTTGAATATATAACATTGCCACATTAAAAGCAATTTTAAATTTTATAGCTGTGGCATGTTTTTCAAAAGTAACAATATCTAGTATATTTGTAAATTTCTTAGCTGAAAAAAAGAATCAAAGAGTTTTAAATTCTCCATTTTACACTATAAAATAAATACCACAACTAATTTATGGTATTTTATTTAATTATACTATCTTTACATTGTTAAATGCCAATATTTAATGAAGCATATTTAATAATGAATATATTACTATAATATACTAAACGACACTAAACTGCTTGTTGCAATTTGACTTCATAAAAAACAGAATTATTGTACCGTGCTCCAAAATGACATTGATTTTATGAATGAGTAGACAAGAGTGTGGATATGAGGCTAAAAATCTCATTTTTGAAATGCAAAATTCTTCCCATTGGTTGCCTGAATAAAAAGCACGATGTTGACAAATTGACACAACTTAATTTGGAAATTAGTTCTTAAGAACTTGACAAACAAAATATGCAGGTATTCCCTGCTATCTCTAAGATCAACAAGATATTTGGCATGCTTAAAGACATATGCTTTGCGCAATGTTGCACTATGGGAAAAGTTAAACATATTGTATGTGTGTCCTCATCTGGAGTTCTCTGCTTCAAGTTGGAACCCGCATACAATTAGAGATAAAACATTTTGAAGAGAGTCCAAAATAGCTTATAGTATAAAGCATCTACTTTACGAAAAAAGACTATACATTTTAGACTTGATCAAACGCCTCAAGATAGACATCACCATGGAGACTTAATACAGCTTTTTAAAACTGAATATGGTAAAGAACTAGCACAACACTCCAATCTGTTCTGAACCTTGCCTTGGCTATAAAAGTCAAATGGTCAAGGAGATAGTTTGATCAAATAAAAATGGAAGAAACTTATTCACAAATCAAATTATAGACAACTGGAATCATCTACCAGCTGAGACTACAAATGCTGTAAGCTTAAAGCCTACAGTAACCATTTGGAGATGTTTCAACAAAACTGCCACAGTGCTGCTAAGGCGCTCTATAAAACATGGTTGGGGTAAACTTACTTACTAATTATATGAATAAATATTTATATGTATATTATATAATCATCATAACATAATATACATATAAATCTATATATAAAAAGATATAGTTATATATTATATATATCGTATATAGATCTATATACAGAATTGAACAAAACATATGCAACCAACATCGAACAATGCTAAAAAGTGTTCCTAATTTTACATGTCTTAAAAACGAAACGAACTATACTACCACAGTAAACAATTCAGGAGTCTGGAGTCCTAGCATGCCATGACATGAGCAATCAGCTGACAGGTGACAGCACACAGGCAGAATTTTGTTGACAAGTGTCATTTTGCAGCAGACAAAATAAGTGCAACTTTTTTGGTTTGTTTCATTTCAAGTCTGGTCCGTGTCAACGTCACGGAAGTTTTTTAATAATTAAAGGAAGTATCCAGAAGTTTCCAGAAGAAGCATCTGGAAGCATCCAGTAGCATCCAGAAATATTCAGAAACATTCAGAAGCATCTCGACGCATCCAGAAGCATCGAAAAGAAGCATCTAGAATCTTCCAGAACAGGTTCACACAGGTTCATTTCACTGTATAGGAGACATGTAAATTGACATGTATTTCAGTCAGTATATGGAAGTCAATCAGTGAGTATTATCAAGACAGTTTATCGAAGTGAGTTTTATCAAAGTGTTTTATCAAAGAACATCAATACAAGTGAAATACAACAAGTGTTTCATTACATCAATACAGTCCACATCCAACCAAGACGTTGTGTTCCACAGAGCATTATTGTATCATCACAAGGTAAATGTAACACGGTAAGCCTTGAAAAGCGTGATTATTTATTTTTATTATTTTTATGACTTCAAGTGCAAAAATGGCTCCCAACAGTCTTGGATTGGAACTAAGAAAGAAAATTATTGGCGATTACGTAAGTGGAATGTCACAAAAAAGTATTTGTGATAAATATCGCGTGAAAAAATGGACCGTATCAAGACTATGTTCCAAATATCGTTCTACGGGGAAGTTGGCAGCAGATAACAAAAGTGGAAGACCGCGTCCCACCACTTCTAGAGAGGATTCTATGATCGTCAGATCTGTCAAGAAGGATCCCTGGATATCATCAGTTGAGATGCTAAAGCAATTAGAGCTGCCTGTATCGGACAGAACAATCAGACGACGTGCTGTTGAAGCCGGATTGTTTTCTCAACGCCCTGCAAAGAAACCGCTGATTTCACTAAAAAACCAGAAGAAAAGGCTCCTGTTCGCTACATCTCATATTGACTGAAATGTGCAGAAATGGCGAACTGTCCTGTTCAGTGATGAATTGAAGTTCAACATCATTGGAGCGATGGCATTTGCCGTGTATGTCGACCGGCCGGAAAACGCCTCGATTTACGTTACTGCCATAAGACCGTGAAGCATGGTGGAGGCAATGTAACGGCCTGGGGGTGTTTTTCTGCTAACGGTCTAGGTCCAATACATCGAAACGATGGAATAATGGACCGTTTCATGTATAAAAATATCCTGAAAGATGTTAAGTTACCTCATGCTGAATGGAATATGCCAATAAAATGGGTTTTTCAGCAAGACAACAATCCGAAACACACTGCAAAAGTAGTCAAGCAGTGGTTTCAAGACAACCACCTATCGGTGATGGATTGGCCGCCTCAATCTCCGGATCTCAACCCTATCGAGAACCTGTGGGTGATCGTCAACCGCAGAATTAATCGTGAAGGTGTTCGTAATAATGATCAACTGCGTGAACAAATCCAAAAGGCCTGGCCAGCGATTCAACAAAGTTTCATTGATCACCTGATCGAATCTATGCCTCGAAGATGCAAGACTGTGATCAACAACAAAGGATTCGCCACGAAATATTGATAGCGAAATACAGCTTGGTCAACATTTTGTTGAGTTGCACTTGTTTTGCCCAGAAGAAAATCAACTTTTTTTAATACTTTTGATTAATTTATTAATTTTCGTGTACAAATAATGAACTTTGTGATGAATAAAACTTGAAGAACTTTGTCTCTAAACAGTTACATAGTTATTTCTCTAAATTGAAAAAATGCAGCACTTTTATATAAAGAAACTAAATTAGCATTATTTGGTTGCACTCGTTTTGTCTGATACTGTATATATATATATTAATATATAGATAGAGAGATTTTAAGATATATAGAGATGAAGTTATTCATATATATATATATATATATATATATATATATATATATATATATATATATATATATATATATATATATATATATATATATATATATATATATATATATATATATATATATATCAGGGGCTATTTAAGACCGTTTTATCTTAATTAAAATCTGAGGGCTTTTTTTTTTTTCAACTTTTTTTATAGCAAATATTGTTTTTTTTCACAAAAATAAATGCTGTATTTTAGCTAAAGTTTGCTGGAACGAGAGGGTACTGCCGCCCAAATTTTTTTCTTAGAATAGATCCTGTGTGTATATATATATATATATATATATATATATGTATGTATATATTAGGGTGTCCCAAAACACTAATGAAAATTCTTTTTTTTAAATTGCTAATGCAGTCACTCCTAAAAGTTTCTTTATGGTGCTATTATAACACCTAATTTTTTTAAAAATCATTTAAATAATATTTAGGGGTCCCCCAAGGGTCACAAAGTTCTAGAATATTGAAGTAAATTGCAATTTATGTCTCCAATATAGACAAATTTTTAGAGATCAGTCTTTGATGCTATGATAATTTGTTTATCAAATTTAGACAGTTCTTTATTTGAAGAATCTAGAAATAAAAAACTTTTGGGTACATGGAAAATCAAACATCATCAATTTTTAACTTTTACGGTCGGACTAGGTACTAGGTATATTTTATGATACCTACTAATAAAATTATATATAGAAAATACATTGGCATCAGTTTTCAGTAGTAAAATGTTTTAATTTTGACCCAATTATAGTTCTATAGTCCAGAAGATTGTCATGATTGCACTTAAAAAGTCGTATCAGTGCTTCTTGACAACTTGCAGAAGATATCGTTTTTGTTGTTCATCTTTTGTTATAGTGGCATTGAAATTCTGTATGAGGGCAACACCACATTTGACACAGTCATTGACACAGGTCAAGTTTTTTATCTGTTTATATGCGATCTAATAAGATTGGCTTTTATTCCATTCTTCTTCAGGCAAGACAAGAAAACTCTCATCAATCGCAATAGTTTTGAAGAAACTTCTAGAAATGGTTAATTCCGATAGTGAATGAGGAAGTGACTTGACCAAATGCAATGCTCGATCATCTTTGATTTCAGATACAAGCTTTGCTTTTTCTTCAAAGGATAGATGTTGAGAAAACAGAGAGAGAGTATTGCAAGTTCTTGGCTAAAGTACCAAGAATGCTGGACCATCATCTTCAGACCTGCTGTCTGCAAACCAAGGTTTGCAGACAGCAGGTCTGAAGATGATGGTCCTTTGGACAGCAGGTCTGAAGATGATGGTCCTCTTGGATCAGAAGAACCATCATCTTCAGACCAGCAGGTCTGAAGATGATGGTTCTTCTGATCCAAGAGCCTTTGGATCAGAAGAATGTCATTGACTAGTGTATCAGCAACCATTCAACATAAAAGCCAAGACTGAAGATATACTTTGACTACAAACCTGTTAAATGGTTGTATTCCTTGCAATTCTCGAGCTGTTAGCTTTATTACAGATTTGTTACCATCAAAGAGCAATTTGATCTTCATTGTGTATATTGCCTTTGCCATACAACGTGCTCTATGAAAGGCACCAGGTTTTGGCAACAAGCCAACCATAGCTAGTTTCGACCAATGACTGACTCCAATAGTGTGCAGGTCCCATTAAGTCAACCTTTATTTGAGGCTGTTGTATCAAAGCACATTCTGATCACTAGTAAATCTGTCTGCCACGATTTCAAAAGTTCCAAAACTGCCCCCATTGCTGCCTTTCCTGACCCAGAAGATAACTTTGGCAGACCCAGAAGTTTGATACTTCCATCAACACGAGAAGATATCAAAACTATCCACTTGTTCTGTGTCTACTCCAGTGATATCAGACAGAAGCTTGCCATCCCAGTGCACAACAGATTTGCTTGCTCAAAAGTCCTCCTTGATCTGTTCTGAAGTTTCTCGACAAAACGGCTGTCTTTGACGGTGAATGATACTTTTTGAAAGAACTGTGGAAGATGTTGAGCCGCCTATTTCATTGACCAGAGATGCCAGGATTATTGTTGATGTGCAAATGCTTGTGTTTGTCCTGTTTAATACTGCTGATACTTTTGGAGTCAGCACTTAGGCTTAGCACTTAGGATTTAGGCTTTTTATTGCTACTTGTTCTTGGAGTTTTAACTTGAAAATAAATTCTTCAGCAGATTCTTGTTGGTCTTCATCTTCAGAGGAACTGGCACTTGACTGGCCTGACTGAAGTGATTTGGCTGATCCCATTATATTGACATTATTATCATCACATTCTTCAGCTGCAGCTGCATTTAGAAACTGTTGACCCAATGAAGCAGCAGTTTGCTTGAGTGATTGCTCTGCGCTCAGCTGATCATTTTTCAACATTAAAAGTTTTTTTCTCAACAGACCCAATGCATCCAATTCTTGACTTTTGCTGCAATTTG
>NC_088927.1:32287500-32297500 GCF_038396675.1 Hydra vulgaris
TGTTAAATAATTTGATACTTTAGAAATATGAAGTTTTATTTGCTGGTGGAAAAGGTTACAATCTTTCACTGTTAATTTCATTATTAATTTCCTTTTGCAAATTGATGAGTTTAGTAAATTTTTGTAAACTTTTGCAAATTGATGACAGCTTTTAAGTAGGAAAGATGCCAAAGCAGATTATTGTACAGATTTCTCTACCCACAAGTTATTCGAATTTTCTCTTAGCTTATATTTTGCTTATATTTTAGCTTATATTTTGCTTATATTATATTTTGCTTATACTCATATTTTGCTTATATTATAGCTTATATTTTGTCAGGTCAGGTTATCCTGCTACTGGTAACATGTAACCCAGTACAATCTGCTTCGTGTCCTGCTGCCTTGTAGGATACACCTTTTTAGGCAAAGGCTAGGAGATGCCGACTCCGACTTAAAACACCCCTTACCTTGGGGCTCTTGGTTGAGTAAAGGCTAGAGATGGTGTCTCGATAAAAATACTCATCTTGGGCAGATGTTAAATTGCAACCAGCTACTGTCTTGTAGAAGGCCTCCTAGGCAAAGACTTAAGGGGTAAACAGATTCTATCTGTTGACCAGCTTCGCATCCCTTCTTCATCTATTAGGCTGGCGCAGATGTATTTTTAATACATTGTTTCCAGTTTAGGATGTTGAATGCTGGATCTTCTTGACTTAATGCATGGGTTTTGCTTGTGTCTCTGTTTTTATGACTAGGCAACTCATTCTATTATCTCCTAATGAGGGTACAGCTCTAAAACTCAGTTTTATGGTTCTGAGGCCGGTTGGTAGACAGGTTTCCCGAACTCTGTGGTAGCTCTCAGAGAGGCTGATTCCATCAACAGCTTAAAAATATCAAAGTATTAACAGTGCCATGTTGCGCATGGATGGTGTCCCTGTTTGTACTTTTGGTATGCATTGCAGAGGCCACATTTGAAACCCTTTGTTACGGCTTAGGGTTTATTAGTAGGTATGAGGCAATTGCTTGGGCTATTAAACAGTGTTCTGAGAACTATCTATGCTTTGAGTCAAGTTCTTCAATCTAATTTTAAAATGAATAAAGTACCAAAAACTATAAAACACAAAAAACCATCATCATCACCAAGTTCTCTAAACCTATCGTTCACTAATATTCGTGGTCTTCGAAGTAACTTTTCTTCTGTTGAGTCTTATCTCTTGCAAAGTTCACCAGACCTACTTGCTCTTTGTGAGACTAATTTGAGTTCAGCTGTCTCATCTTGCAATCTTAGTGCTGATGGTTATCTTCTAATAATTCTAATAAAAGAGGGGCTTATTTTCAGTACTTAGAAAATTTTATTACTTCCTGTAATCTTTTGAATAACAGTGTTACTTTTAATTCAACTATTGGTTGTGAAAAACTATTTTTAAAATTTGTTATATATTTGGGAGATACATTAGCTTCAAATCACATTTGTGAATTTAAAACCAGCTTTGCACCAAATGTATTTAGATGCTGTCGTACATGTCTCACCACAAATATACAAATGTCAACAATTTACAGAGAAGACATGTGTATGTTACATACTCAAGCAAACAACCAGCAACATATCTTAGATCTCAAGACTGTAACAAGTAAAAGAGCTAAACTTTGTTGGTCAAGGTTTTAAGGCATAACTTATGAGAGTACACTTTTATTAATTGCCACTTTTGATATTATTGAAAATAAACAGCATGATCCCATGCACATTTTGCTAGAAGGACTAGTGCCCCATGAAATATGTCTTCTGCCGCAATTAAATGTTTATGAAAAATGTATATACTCATTAGCTGCATTTAATAGTTTTATTATCCAGTTTTCTGATTCATACTCTGAAGCCAGAGATAAGCCTAATATTTTCCCATCTACCTTCGATATTTCCGCATCTCAAACATCGGCTCAAATTTTGATTCTTGCTCATATTATCCCACTTTTTATTGGACAATACAGTGATTCCAATAATTCTCATTACGTTAATTTTCTTGACCTTTTGGAAATTCTTCAACTTACTTTGTCACCAATAACTACATATAGAACTGTTTTGGATTTACAAACTCTTATTGAAAAGCATAACAAATCATTTGCTTTATTGTGGCCTAATAATCTGATGCCAAAACATCATTTTCTACTTCATTTTGATGGACAAATGCATTGATTTAATACTTTTTGGAGAAGAGGGTGCAGTAAGTATGAATTATACCACTTTTAAAATTTTCAGTAAAACACCAGTGAAATATTTCACGCAAAAATAAATTAAGAAAACCAATCAATAGTTCACAATATTAATTACATATGGTGTTTAATTAAGCAGAACATAAGTTATGGAAAATTACTCAAAATAGGTAAAATTAAATTCAAAACATATAGATTTAGATTTTTAAAATGTTCAGGTGTTTTATACATACTTTTTGTAACCCATCCATGTGTTACACAAAACTAGATATAATTTAAATGATTAATTTGTTTTTCAGGGAGGAGTTGTAAAGCGTGTTTCAAATGTAAATCGGAAGCGACGTGTGCATCATACAAAAAGTTCAATAGAGGTAAAAACTGGAATAAATGCTAGCTCATTTGATGAAGATATGCAGGTGATGCTTATAAAACTTTTTTTAAAAGAAATGTTTTTTATCATTATTTTATAAATAAAAATTTATTATTATTACTTAATATGTACAGTAGGAATTTTATAAGGTGTAATTTTGTGTTGATGCAGCATTTTTGTATGTTAGTTTGCCTTGGTACAAAAGGTTCCTGATATTGAACACATTTATTGTTTAATGAGTAATATGCACTGATCCTGCCATATTCAGAATAGAATAAGCACCTGTTTCACCAGAAATTGTAAGCAAATAATATCTATATTATTGACACATTGACTATAACATGGATATATGAATTGCTTTTTGTTAAATAGGTGCAATTAAAGAAATATATCAACATCAGTTTGAATACATGACCGCATGTATATGCAATCATGTGTTCTAATTAACACCTCCCCTCCCCTATGGGGAAGCCCGGTGTTAGTCAAAATTTTTTTTTATATGTGAATATGTGATCAAAACACAAATATTTTTAAAAACTTGTTTTAATATAATTTACTATATTGTGTTACACTCATGAATAAAACTAGTATGAACCTTTAAAACTTGAGCCACCACCCCCACTCAAATGGTACACTCCCCACTCAAAACCCCCATTAAATGGGCTATCTCCTAGATACCCTGCACTAGTTACCCAAAAACCACTGTTCAAAACTCTTGGAAACCCAAGGAACCCTAAACACACAACAAAACAGTAAACCTCACACTGAAATTAATTTTAGAAATTTTTATGAGTATGAAGTCTTTTTGTTATTTTTTGAACAAATTTGTATTTTGCACACTTTTAAGAAAAAGTTATTAAATATGTGTTACAACTTTTTTAGATCAAGGACGAATTTTAAAGAATGAACATAATTACTGGTATAGAAATTCCATCTGCCCTAATACAATTTCATAAGAACACTACCAGAAGAGGGGTATTGTGTCCAATTGTTATTGTTAGTGTAAGTTTAACAAAAAGCTGTTTCTTTTATATTTATTTTATGATTTGATATTTGTTTTTATAATGTTATATTATTAAGATAAATGAACCTAATTTCACCTTTAAACAAATTTTTAGGCTGAAGATAATATTTCTTCTCCTGGGTCGCAACTTATTAGAAGAAAATGTAATATTTGTTGACGAAAGGAAAGTAAAAGGAAAGTAATGTGTCATCTGCATGATTCACTAAACGTGCTTCAAGTTATTGCTTATTATTATATTATGGACCAATTGTGCCCAAGATCGTTTGGTGGAGTTTAAGGGCTGTTGTAGTATGTTTTGCAATTAACATTTTCTTGTACTAATAAACCTTGGGCTAAAAAAATACAAAGTCTTGTGAAAAGTGTTGTTTCATCGTATTTTGAATCTGTTAAACCCTTTTGTTAGAATTTTTTTTAGCTTAGAATAAAAAAACAGGACTTAAAATAAGCGTATAGCGATCGCGAATTGCGTTTGCTTTTCACACCATTGAGATTAATTTTTTCTTTACAAAAATACTTCCACCATTTGTTTGTTTGTTTTTTTTGTTAATTTTGTTTTTTCTAATATAGCATTTTTTTTGGTCATTCTTAAAAATAATGTTTTTATCTAAGTTTTTTATTAGGAGTCATAAAGTACATCATGCCGAATTTATCTTTTGAGTAGAAGTGTAATCTTTGCTCTCTTGTATGGAGATTTTATTCAATATAAAGCAATTACTTTAAATCTCTTTTTTTATTCAACATAAAGTAATAACTTTAAAGCCAATATTATTTTTAAGTTATATTTAGTTTGATTTACTGAATGGATAAAGTACATCACAATAATATTTACCATTAAACTAAATCAAAACAACCAGTTAAGTTACTACAGTAACATATAATTACTCAACTATTAAATTTACTTATTATACTCAAAGAATCACAAAAATTAGCCATATAAATGATTCTATTTATATCTTATATGTTGTTAACACAATATAAATTTCTAACTAAAAATTATTTTAACAAGAAATCTTGAATATAATGTAAAAAACGCAATACCATTTCTTTTTTATTTTATATAAAGCGATAACAAGATCAAACATTTTCTATAAATATGCAGGTTGTTTTTAGGAATTTTATTTAAAAAGAAATCAATTTAAACAAAAGAATTTTAGTCTTCTAAAATTTTCTTATTCAAATAATTTTGCAATTGAAATTTAAAATTTTAAAAAACAACTGGAAAAATTTTCAATGGTCAATAACTTTAATTTAATTCAGCGGCGTCCGGAATACCCAGCATAGTGAGAATCGTTGCTGAAAGTTAAACACCATCAGATTTAGAACATAGTGTAAAACAAAAAAGATCAAAAGATTTCCCTAGCGAGTCTTGATTTAAATAAAAAATCAAAATAACCCATTAAGTTTAATGAAAACTGCCGCGTAAAAGGCCTACTTCTGTTTTCAAAATATATTTTGTGTTGCATAATTTATGGACTGAAAAAAGTTTCATTTAAATCATAAACATTTTGAATAGTTAATTACATTTTGTTATTAAAAATAGTTTTAAAAGTAGAAACATTCTATTGGAAACATTAAACCAGTGATTGTTAAAGTTAAAATAAAAATTAAATAATAAAAAATTTAAAATAAAATTAATAAATTATTTTACTTCTGTTCAAAAAAAATTTTATCTAAAAAAATAATTTAAGCATATTCTTGAACTTAAGGAAATATAATTCGATTTATTTAACCAAACTTTTTTGTTTCACTTTTTATTGCAAAACAATTTGAATGAAAAAGTTTAATAAAAACAACAATTTAAAAGCCAATTGAAGGATAAATTTAATTTTAGCAAATTTTTTAATAGTATGCTTCATATATTAGGCTGATGCAGATGTATTTTTAATACATTGTTTCCAGTTTAGGATGTTAAATGCTGGATCTTTTGACTCAATGCATGGGTTTTGCTTGTGTCTCTGTTTTTATGACTAGGCAACTTATTCTATTATCTCCTAACGAGGGTAAAGCTCTAAAACTCAGCTTTATGGTTCTAAGGCCGGCTGGTAGTCAGACAATTTTATAAAATTAAGCATGGTGCGACATTTATATTTGTTATTTTTCACTTTAGATGAAAAACACATTTTTATGGTCACATCTAAATCACTATTGTGTCACATGTCACCAAACTCGATTTAGTGCGCGACATTTAAATTCTCTTATGTGGCGTGAAAAATCTAGCATGATGACATGCAACCCTATAGTGTTTTAGATATCCTGTGACAATTAAAAAATTTAAATGTCATGTCATACTTAATAGTTAAAAGTTGCATGACTACTTTAATTATAAATATGTCACGCCAAACTTAATATCTAAAAGTCCCACAACAATTTAAATTCTTAATGTCGAGTGTTAAATCAGGCTTTGTGACATGGCAGTTTTGTTAGACAATTTGGCGTGACATTTTTTACAGTGTATATATAGATCTATATATTTACATTTTTATATATTAGGTTTGGTCAAAATCAAAAAAATTTGAAAACTACACCTGGCTGCATCAAATGTTGTTCCTTAACATAATAAAAGTATTAATTTAAAAAAAACAGCGTAATAGGGTGATTATGAGTACTGCCAAATTTGATATAAAGATTCGCATTATTATGCTAATTACCACCCCAAAAAAATAGAATGTAAGGAAGTAAGAGGGGGATGGTAAATGTTTTTCATCAACTCTTAATGTTTAAGATGCTTTTTAATCTTCAAAAATATAATTTACTTTTAAAAATTAGCTTTTGAATTGAGCTAAATCAGAAAAAAGTTGCTTTTCATTAAGATTATTAACAAGTTTTAACTGAGCAGGCCAAAAAAAAAAAAGTTATAGAAAAATTAGGGCAGGCCAAAAAACAAAAATTTTGAAAATTACATGTCTGAAAAAAAACATGATCTTTTACATATAAAAATACAAACTCTTAAAAAAAAATAGAAAAAAACATTATTGAGTGTTGCCAAATTTGATTCAATAATTTTCTTTTTTAGTGTAAAATATGTCAAAATTAAGATTTTGTAGGAAAGTCAAAAATGATTAATATTTTTATATCAATAGTATGAACAATAAATATGAATAATAATATGTTATGAGCAATATTTTTTTCAGTAAAATAACTGTCTTGTTACTCATAAAAGAGGGTTATAAATTATTTGTATTGTGTTAAATCAGCAAATAATTACTATTTATTGGGATTTTTGACCACTTTAAAAACTTTGTTTTGCCTAGCTATGCCCTAAATATAAAAAATTTTATTTGAATTCGTTCAATATTTCTATCTTTATGTATATATTTTGAACTATCTTCTTAACTAATTTTTATGTATTGATAGTTACCTTAAAAGGTTTCAAAACAGCTTCATTTTAAATAAATTACATTTTTGTCCCAGTCCTACAAATTAATTTTAAAATATTTTCCTTTGTCTTCTAAATTATAAAAACGCATCACTGCCAGTAGGTAAATAGATAATTCTGCAGCATCTTAAAATTTCCTAGGTGTGCTACTTTAAATTGTTATATTTTGAAGTTAAATTTTTATTTACATTTTTTTACGAAAGATTTTTTGATATCAAGGGACCTAATGCAAATTGCATACAGAAAGTTTCCCTTGTAAATGATTTTAATTAAAAAAATGATTTGAGAATTTGATCATAAAATGAAAGAGAAAAGTTTCTTTAGTGAAGTTTCTTTTTTAATTTCAATAATTGTAAAATGTACAATAACATCAGTTGTTGCCTGTTTTTAAAATAAAGTTTTCCAAAATGACAGAAAGAATAACTCAAAAATATGATGGCGGCATGATAGCCTGAGAGCAGTTTTTATTAATTTGCATTGCAACCATTCATAGATTTTGAATCTCAGAATCTTAAGTGAAAATGAATTTTTACAAATTATCTATTCAGCCTATTTAATTAGTTTCAACTTTTGAGTGCTGCAAAAAAGACAATGTCTTATTCTTAATCGGTCTGGTTTTAACAGACCGATTTTC
This sequence comes from Hydra vulgaris, assembly GCF_038396675.1. Taxonomy (NCBI): domain Eukaryota; kingdom Metazoa; phylum Cnidaria; class Hydrozoa; order Anthoathecata; family Hydridae; genus Hydra; species Hydra vulgaris. The sequence continues at coordinate 32,295,089 of NC_088927.1, forward strand.
TTATTTAGAAAATAAATATAAAAAATATTATCCATTGATTATTTGAACAAGTAAATTTCCTTTTTAAAATTATTTTTTTATTCATTTATACTTTCACTGTTGCATAAGAGATGCCATTGTTAAAATAGTTTGAATTTATATTAATAATATATATTATTAATTTTTTGACAACTAGATAGGTGAAAGTAGATTTTGTAAATAAAAATTGTTAAAAAATAAGCATAATATTTAGTCTTACTCAGCATTTTAAACATGTTTTTTGAAAAAATACACATGTAGTTGAATTCAATTAACTCAGACTAAAAAGGAAATTCGACAGAACTTACAGATGAGCAACATAAACACTTTCATAATATTAAAAAATTATGAATATATATATATATATATATATATATATATATATATATATATATATATATATATTTATATATATATATATATATATATATATATATATATATATATATATAAACAAAAGAAAAAGAAAAATATATATATTTATTTTTATTTTTATATAGATATACACAAAATGTTAATAATTTTTTCAAATATTCTGGTAATTATAGATTAATTCTGCTCATATTATGCAAAACGTGTGTAATTTAGAGTTAGGCTCAACAATATACTTGTAATTAGAGAGGATATTCAGTTTTTTTTTAGACCAGAAAGAGGATAGGAAAATGTATATTACAACAGAGGTAGACAAAGAATTTAAAATATCTGTTAAAAATAAACAGGATTGGTTGTGGAGAATTGATACTTTCTCAATTTAGTTTACTGAAAATAAATTAAACTTAGGTTTACTTTATTTTGAGTACACTAAATTAAAATTCAACTAGAGTAGAAATATTATTATTAATTATTATTTAGATAATAATAAATACTAGTCCTGATGATCTGGTGGATTGTACGTCTGTAGTATCTGCTTGGTATAGGGTTGGAATCCGACCTCAAATTGCAATCATTGTAGCAATATGCAATAAATCAGGAGTGAATCTTGAAAATATTCCCCTTCTCAAAAGCTCTGTTCATCAAAAGAGATTCAAGAAGATTGAAGATCTAGTTAAGAATTATTAGTAATAATAAAAAAAAAAGTTACAATAAATAAAGATTTAGTTGTGATATAAAGTGATAAAGTTATTTTGATTATTAGGAGACCAAATAAGGCAAGATAAAATGGAAACTTAAAAGGGAAAGCATTGTCCTGCACTTTGATAGCAAAAAGATCAAAGAAGTTGAGGAGAATTTGAATAATACTGTTACTGTTGAAAGAATTTCTGTTAGTGTTACTTCACCAGATATTGATAACACAAATGATATCCACCTTGGAGTAGTTTAAAGTAGTTCAAGGGAGTTGATAAGGCAAATGTAATCTTAAAACTTCTAGAGTATTACAAAATTGTTGATCAGATCTTCACAATATGTTGTGACACCACTGCTTCCAACACTGGAGTATTTGTTGGCGCCATTACCATTCTCACAATTATTCTCAACAATCCTTTTCTCTGGTTTATCTGCAGGCAACACATGTTGGATCTAAACATTTCTTATTTTATGAAAGCTCTCACTAAAGAGAAAACAAAAAGGCCCAGGAGAGCACTATATATAAGATTGCAGAAAGCCTGAACAAGCCTCAAGGAAGAGGTAGACAGGATGGAGGAGATCATCAGGTTTGATTAGAATGAGCTACAGGTTGGATCATACAACATCGCAAGAGAGGCCTTAGAATTTTGCAAAATTGCATTGACTACAAAGGCATTTAACAGGGGGGACTACAAGAAGCTCTGTGAACTAATTGTCTTCTATTTAATAGGAGATATACCAGGGTTTTATTTTTATAAACTCGGGTATAGTTAAAATATATAATCAATAACTTTTTTTTTAGTGGAGAGTACATTTTTAATAATGATAACTTATTTATAAGATTCATGGCAGATGCTCCATACCTGCTGATCCTGAATATGACTGAGAAGGTAGCTCATGTAATGAATGAAAGAAGAATGAGAATAATGAAAAAAGAAGAAGAAGAAGTAAAGCAGCAGTATTATTTGTTTTTATATGCTATGGACCCTGTTTTTTAAAAGCCAATATGACAAATAAGTCAACTTGGCTACTTTTAAGTCATCATTCGAAATAAGGGACTTTACCCAAAACCCTTCTTGCCAGCATGCAGTGGCATACATGGTACTAACAGAACGATTAGTTATTTTGGCTCTAGCTGATAATGAAGTTAGCAAGAAGGTAAAGAAAAAGATGTTGGAGATATTAATCATGTGTGATGTCCCCATGCAGTTTCATATGGGGAAGCCAAAGCTACCAGTTATTACAAGGTAAATGGAGCTTACTGAGCTGGTTGGTTCCCAGAGCTGGATTATGTTCAAGGTAGTTGAGTTTCCTGTTGGAGAGGTAGAG
>NC_088927.1:32300000-32327500 GCF_038396675.1 Hydra vulgaris
GTATATTTGTGTATTTAGGTTGAATTGTTCATATTTTGCAAAACAAATAAATATTACCTAAATTTAAATTTTGAATCAATATTGGTTATATATATATAATAATATAATGTTATTTGCTTATTATTTAAACTTGATCAAAATTGTTGATAATTTTTTATGAAATTACTTATTTACAAGTTGTTTACTCATGTTGTTGTTAAAATAAAATTTAAATCACTAAAAAAATTTTAATTTACTGTTAAATTTGTTAAAATTTTGAAAAAAAGTTTTTAAATAATAATTTCGATAACATAAAATCCATTTTACATCAAATATGCTTGCTAAAAATGAATTTTCAACATATTCTAATTAACAAAATATTAATACAACATTTATTTTTTATTTATGGAAACTACCCAAAATTTGAAAAACCATTGAGTTTCAACGGAAAGATCTGCATATTTAAGGAATATTTTGTTTATACGCGATACAGAAACTCGCGAGAAATTGGTGTCGGACAATTTCCGTAAATAAGTCAAAACATTTTTATCAATAAAAAAGTATGAAAATAAATTTAAAAAGAAAACATTCTTACAGGCACTTTCCACCAAACAGACAAGTCCCATTATTACAATTGCAACTTGTGTTACAAACTGCTGTGTTGTTACTGCAAGGTGTTTCACAAAATATTCCAGTCCAATTTTTAAGGCAGGTGCAAGTTCCATCAACATTATTGCATTTTTCTGTATTATTAAGATAACATTTGCATGGTTCTAAGCAAGAATCTCCAAATGTTCCATTACATGCAGTTTTACATCTAGATCAATAAAAAAAACAATAAGAAAAACAAATAAAACAAATGTAAAAACAAAACACTAAGGAATATAATACTTTGGATCTGTATATCCAGGTTTACAATGACAAGTTCCATTTACAGGATCACATGCTCTGTAGTTGTCACAGTTACATTTACTAGCACAATCTTGTCCAAAATATCCTTTCGAACATGGGATTGCACAACTCTGGCCCTTAAAAATAAAAACATGATACGGACATTGTACAAAGTAATTTTGTGATACAAAATTTTATTTTAGCAGTTTTAAAATATCAGAAAACCACATTGCTAATTAAGAGTAATAAAACATTTTAATGCATAATAACAACATAATCCATTGCTCAAAATTTCATTGTATAAAACCTTATTTTACACATTATGTCATATGAGTTTGTTGAATCTGTAAAAAATTGTATGCTTGATGGAATTACAGTGGTCGGCCATCACATTAGGACCAGTTGTAATTTTTTGTAAATATCGATTAAAAATAAATTTTTTGGCAAAAAGAAAAATAATGGTGTAATTTAAAGCTTGTTCCTTTATTTATAAAGTTATACTTGATGAAAAATAAACAAATAAAATTAAACATTTTGAATATTTATTGGTTATTACAATAAATTATATAAAATATATATTAAGTATTAATATTTTGTAAAACCGCCTTTATTTGCAATAACTGCTTCGATTCGTCGTGGCATGCTTGCAATTGAACTTTTTATAGTTTCTGTCAACTCTGGGTTATTGTGCCAGATCCTGATAATATATTCCATAAGATCTTGCTTGTTAGTAAGAATTTTTTTTCCAACATCTCGCTTTACTATTTCCCAAATGTTTTCTATGGGGTTAAGATCAGGTGAGTTGCCTGGCCATGGCAATACATCTACTTTTTTCTATTTTAAAAAAGCCATAACACTTTTTGCTTTGTGGCAAGTTGCACCATCTTGCATAAATATAAGATTTTTGACATTTTTGGACTTCTTTTGAATTTTTTTGACATTTTTAGACCAATCTGCCATTTGAGGAAGCAACTGGTTCTCCAGAACTTCTTTATACTGGTCCTGCCTCATTGTGCCAACTACTTTATAGACGCCCTGCTCCTTGCCCACAAATGACAGACCAGATCATTACTGAAGCTGGATGCTTGACTGTTTCCACAATGCAGTCAGGATGAAACTTTTCATTTGTTCTACGACGAACAAAAGCTGTTTTGTCCATCATTACTTGAAAAGTTGATTCATCAGAGAAGCAAATCTAAAATAATGCTTATTTTAAATTATAATATTTATAAATATATTTAAAATATTTTACGAATATGAATGCGAATAAAAATACTTTTTCCCAATCCTCAACAGACCAGTGACGATAGTTTCGAGCCCACTCCAGTCTCTTTTTTTTCATGAGTGAAGTCAGTTTTGGTTTCTTGGCTGGGCAATGACACATCAACCCCTCTTCCTTCAGCCTTCTGCGAATGGTCCGGTCTGACACAGCAATACCAGTTTCATGGATAAGCTTAGTCAATACATTTTGTGGCTTTTTTCTGTTTTCCAGGCATATATTCTGGGTAATACGATCCGCTCTTGGTGTTGTCTTTCGTTTAGAAGGTGGTCTCCTTGGGCCAAACTCTTCCCCTGAATCAATTTTTCTTCTCACTCGCATTACGGTTTGGTGAGAAACCTTTACAATTTGTGCAACTTTTCGCTGAGAATATTTTGTATTCTGTAAAAGACATCTAATTTGACTAACTTTTGTTGGTGTCATATCACATTTTTTACCCATAGCTGAAAATCTAAATTAATAACTTTAAAAGACTACTATTTGGTGTCTTTACGTAAACAGGAAAAAAAACATAAAATCCTTTATTTAAAATTAAAGACTTACTGATTATTATTAAGTTCAAAAAAAATAATTAATTAAATAAATCACAGATGCTTGAAATTAAAATAAATCATATTTAAACTTCAATCAAACTAACAACTAAAAATAACCTTAAATTGTCCAATATGCACCAATTTGATTATGACAGGTGATTGCTGACAGCCAGAGTTAACAATTAATAAAATTTTTATTAAATATTACTAAGAATAGAAATAACTTGACATGTAACAAAAAAAAATATCATATTTATTTTCTCATATGCGGGTTTAAGCAACATATTTGAAATAAATTGTAAAAAAAACGTGTGGTCCTAATGTGATGGCCGACCACTGTATATGCTCTCAAGTCACTATAATCAAATATAAAGGTTGTTTTTTGCTACTCCTTTGTTATGATGGCAAAATGCATTTTAGGACGGTTGAACGACTACATACTTAACATGTATTCATATAATATGTCATTTCATAGGCTTTTGAAAATGCAGATGGCAATTTTGACGATCATTTTTGCAATAAGACATTCCTCAGAAGCACTTTTATGAATCTTGGCTTAAAATATAAAAAATATATTTTAAAATATTGAAACATTATAATTTCTAAATGTGTAAATTAGCCTACATAACAATCTGCATTTGTCAACAGCAATAATGTAACTACATGCACATACAGATTAGCATAAAACCATTAACAGAGAATGTTACATCTTAGTAGAAGTTCTGATGGACAACAAATAAATTCACAATACAACTGCAGCCATGCTGAGGCAAAGGTGCTATGTGATGATTGGATTAAAAAAAAAAAGCGTATCCAATGGAAGATTTTTTTGTGCGTATCCAATGATAAAATATAATGCTCCATTGGATTGGAAAGAAGACAGCAAAAATTATCAAAATAGAAAATCAATTAAAATCATTTAGCATTGTTATGAATACAACTCAAACTAAAGCCAAAACTCAAGCAAAAGCCAAAAGTCAAAAAGCATCAAGGAAACCATTCAGATAATTTTCCTAGAAGGAAATGCATTGTCATGTATCTTGAAATTGAATCATACCTGAACCTTGAAATGGTCACTAAGGCATTGTAACTATTGTAAATAAGCAAGATAAAAAATAATTTTGTGAAAATAGGCATAGATGAAAAAAGCCACAAACTTTATGATGTAAAGGCTGACCATATAACTGTTCAAGGACCAAATATTAAGTGCAGAACATTTACAACAGATTACTTTTACCTGATTGGCTAATATTATTAAAATATTAGCCAATCAGGCAACAACTCTGTAAAACCATATAACCATTAACTGGAGTGTTTTAATTGAGTTTCCTTTCTGAGTAACTCTACTGTGGAAGAAAAATAAGAACCAGTTTCTAAATTACCAACAGAACCAGTGAATTTAAATATACTTTTAATATACTTAAAAAAACATTTTTAAATAAATAAATAAAATTTATACTATATACATTTTCTAAAAGTGTTTCAAAAAATTATATATAATATATATAATTTATGTAAATATATAAAATTATATATATCAAGGACTACTATATGACAGGATGCACAAAGTTAATTTTCTGACTTCACTGGCAAGGCCATTCAATACTTCTTACTAAACGCTTATAAAAATAAATTTAACCAAAAAATGTTTTTTAAAACCAATATTACTAAAATAATTTTACAGTGAATATAAGTTTTTATTATTAAAAAAATTAGTAACAAAGTAAAGATTAATAACAAAGAAAAAACCTTTTTAAAAAGAATAAAAAGTCAATATAATAAAACTTTTAAAAGTTAATCAGCAAAAAATAAACAAATATTATTAGGAAGATTTTCTAAACTTAAATATTATATATATATATATATATATATATATATATATATTATATATATATATATATATATATATATATATATATATACATATATAAACTTAAATATTATATATATATATATATATATATATATATATATATATATATATATATATATATATATATATATATATATATATATATATATATATGTAGCTATATATATATATGTAGCTATATATATATATGTAGCTATATATATATATGTAGCTATGTATATGTGTGTGTGGCTATATATATATATATGTAGCTATATAAATATATAGCTATATATTTATACATATAAACCAAACGAGTAAGATCATAGCATAAAAACATTATATACAATGCTTTTTTGCTTTAACTAAAGCAAAAAACTAAATATAATTTTAAAATATTAAATCTGCATAATTATGGACAAAAAAAAAGGTTCAGTATAATTAAAATATTAGTACTATGAATCTAAATAAAATAATTGTTTTACACTGTTTAACTTGCAAAGTTCATTTATTCAGTAAAAAAAGTTTAATTTTTGCTCTAGCAAGCGATTTATTCAATTTTGAAACATTTCTATAGTTAACCATTTCTACAATATATATATATATATATATATATATATATATATATATATATATATATATATATATATATATATATATATATATATATATATATATATATATAATTTTAAACCTATTTTATAAGTATAAAGAAAAAACAATGTCAACAAAAAACCTCATGTCAACCTAAAAAAGTTTTAGGCAAAAAACTGCCTAAAACTTTTTTAGGTTGGAACCAAGTTGGGACAAAATTTTAAAACAGGGTTCAACAAATCGATAAATGTGTAGCATAAAATTGTTAGAAAAACAAACACCGAGTTTGCTGACTTTTCTTTCAAGTGTTAATGCTTGCTTAAAAATTTGAAAAAAAATATATAGTTTAAGCCAATTTAATTTAAATTATTTATTGTTTTGTATACAATTTGAACAAATGTTCACATTTGGAATTTAAATAAAAAATTCTTTTTACTGTTTTATTTAAATTATTTTATTGAGGGGTTTTAAAAAAATGTTTGCTTTCCATATTTTCATTTTATTTAAATTATAAGTCAATTAAAATATAAGTTGTTTTTTTTTAATTTATTTAGAACTTAAATGAAACTTTTATTTTTTTGTTTTATTTTATCTTATTCAAAATTTAAATAGAGCATTCAATTTGCCATTTTTAATTTAATTAAAATAGCAAATAAAATTAAGTTTTAAAATTCTGAGGATCTCAAACACTGCCTGGTTGGCAGTTAGGTCTGCCAAATGACAACCCTAATTCTGAGTGCTGTATACATAATGTAAATACAATGATAGCATATAACAGAAATGCAATAATTATATATTCCAAAGTTATTTATAATAAGATAAACTTAAATATTAAAAGTACCTTCCATCCAGGCTTACAACCACATGTTCCATCAATATTATTACATGTTGCATTATTTTTACATGTACAATTCATACTACATCCTTGGTCATAAGTACCAGCAGGACATGTTTCATTACATCTAAAAACCGTTCAAAGTTAATTTACATCATACACTACCACTAGTACATACTTGCTAAACAGCGATTATTAAAATTTTTTAATGTAAATTTTATTCAAAAAAAAAAAGGTGTATTTAAATTCATATTTTTATCTATAACTGTAAAAGATTTTAAATAAGAAGCAATAAGTAATGTTTAACATATCAAGTGTTTAAAAAGTGTGTTAAAAAAGTTAAAATAATCTTATTTTAACAAAATGTTTCAGTAAAAAGTGTTCACAAAATATGGGATGACTGATAGCACAAAATCAGTTTAACAAGTTAACTAGTTTATCAAGTCATAGTATACTGCAAGTGGTATTGCAAGGGCCAATAGCATCAGGAGCCAAAATAGAAAAAAGGTGCCCGTTCGTAGTAAAAAAAACAATTTTTTTAAAGAAAAAAAGCTGTTAAAAATAAAAAAATAAAAGGTTTTTTTTGTTGTTTTTTTTTTCAATTTTTTTAGAACCCTTTCAATTGATTGTGCTAAGGGCGAAAACTCTTTTTGGCCCTTGTTGTATAAAAACTGAGTTTTAAATTAAATAATTATAATATTTTATATCTATCAACGTTTATTTTTTTGTAATAGATTTATAAATAAAATTATTAGTAATTTATGGGTAAAATAGAAATTTAAACCTGCCTTTTATTTAGTTATTTAGTAAACTTAATGTCTCTTTGAGCAAATCAGCATTAACTTAACCTTCATCAGTGACCTTTCATGCAGATAATAAATTAAAGTAATTTTTATCATAAGGAATCTTAAAAATATTTCAACTTAGTAACATACAGTTAAAATATGGTTTTAATTTAGTAAATTTTCATAAATAGAACTTACCTTCTTTTTGTGAATGGATTTTACTTTATTTTAAAATTTTATAAGACCAGAAAAATTAGGTTAACTGGAAAAGTTTAACGAATATTTAATTTTAGCTTTAAATTTATTTTCCTCTATTTTTGTGAGATTATTTTATACATGTCTTTTTATACAATGTCAAATACATATTAAATACCTATGAATACATGTCAAAGTACAATTGAATTTTAAGGCTTGTTAACTATTTTATTTATTTCTATTTAGAGAGATTTTTGAATTTTAGAAAGTGGATTTTTTTTAAAATATTCTGTTTTGTTTCTTTTTAAATTATATTGGTCAAGTGACAAATAGAAACAAAACAAATTGTGATTCTCAGGCCTAAATACAAAATATATTATGAGTTTTAAACTTTTAAATTTTTCAAAAAACAGCTATTTAAAACAGTTTCTTATGTCTTTTCTAACCAGTTATTTTGATTGTCTTGATGAGCTTGTAAATGATACAATTTACGCTTATATGTCAATGATACAATTTACAACTTTAATTTTCTTGAATACAACGATATATTGCTTATATTTAAAGCATATAATGCTTTGTTCAATCTTGGTCTTGTAGTATTGTCAAAAACATCAACACTCTTTATTAGATTTCTTTTCAGTTTCAATAGGATCATGTCCAGAAATTTCTGCAATATTGTTCTCATCTTATGATTTGTTAACAATGCAAACGCCATATTCTTTGTCTACTAACTCATCAGCCGTGAGGTTAAAATCTAAATTGAATTTTGTTTTTAACTTTTCAAGACCATATTTTAAGTTTTTCACTTAAGCCATCCACCATAGCCATCTCTATATCCACCATAGACAACCATAGAAAGGATCATTATAACCACTTATATGCTTTTCACTGCTTTTAATGACATTCTTGGTTTCTTGAAATATTTAATCTTGAAGGAAATTGCTTTTGTTAGTATAAACATAGCCATCAAGATAGAAAACTTAAGTATCTTGTTCTCTTTTTCCGAGACAGCAATTTGCTTTTTCACTGCAAGTTAACAATATTTGACATTAAGAGATGGGTTATTTCCTTGGTCTTTAAGTTGGGAATTTGAGGATGTATTCAGAAGAAAAAGGGCTCCATCCAATCAAGTTTAGGCAAATTTGCTGTAAAATAAACATATAATGTAAAGTCATAGTCATAAAGATTGAATAAAATAAAATAAGAAATTATTTTACTTTTTCTTAATTTTGGCTAACCATCCTAAGGTTGAAATTTTTGAAGCTTAACCCTTTTGCAAAATATAAGGTTTTTTCTTTTACCAGCAAACCACCGATTGGGACATTTCAGACCTAATTCACTTAATGTTGATTTACCTCCCTAAGGCCAATGCAGTTGATGATGCTACTTTAACTAAGGTTACAACCCTCCCTCAACATTATAATTTTGAAACACTAATCTTGATCAACAAGGTTGCTGTACTGAAAAACAAGTTGATCGTGGTACTACCAGGGATGTGGTGGGGATTGAAATCGGAACTTCTCACTTATGAAGCGAGCGCTCTACCACTATCCCACTACCGCATCAGAAAAAAAGAAAGTTCAATATGCAAAGAGAACTTTACTGACAGGTTTGAATAATCCATATGGATTGTGGAGACTTTTGAACTATAGCGATTTGGATTATATAAAGTTAAATGAAAGAATTTCTTATGCTCGTTTTGCAGTCACTTTGCATTTAATTGAATTGTAAAATTACCGAATTAAAGAGTTTGAAAAATAGAGAGATGTTATAGTATTATGTTTTACATTTTATTAATTATCGTATAGTAATAATATTTAATATTGTAAATAGAAAAACAGATTATAGAAAAAATTAAAAAACTAAAACTGAAGGTTCTAATATTTTCAAAAAAAAAGTTTTAAAAACAAGGTCAACCGGGTACTAAAAAGAAGCAAAACAATATATTAATTTCAAAAATAGTAATTCTTAATTTAATAATAATAATTTATACAACAACATTTTGTTAAGTATGCTTAGTAAACTGTATATCTTTTTTCATTTGATCAGTTCATGACAACTTTTATTGTTAGGAAACTTTTTTAAATAGTTTTAGCATATATTTTTTTAAATAGCTTTAGCTTTTTAAAATAGTTTTAAAATAGTTTTTATATATACTTGCTATAATTGTTTTAAGAGAGCGTTATTATGATTCAAAATAATATTGCAATGTTCTCTATAATTTTCTGTAATGTTTTATATTGTAATGCATTTAATATTAAAAAGTAGTAACTATTGATACTTTTTATTGTTACTTTGATATCAATAAAATTTGTTTATAAATTGAGACTTGTTCTATATAGATTTTGAATTTATTTGTTAAAGAAGACTATATAATAATTTTAAAATTCAGTTTACCGTACTCATTTAATAGATTTTATGCAATGCTTTGCTAAACAACTATCATAGTTTTATTATTAGCCAATACATTATTATAAAAAAAATTTTTTTAAATTTTATAGTAAACTATAATAGTCTTAAATTTTAAGGATTTTATATTTTTACACAAATTTAAACCTATTTTTATATTCCTTAAACTTACACTCTTTTTAGTCAACAAATTGGTAAACTTCAACACAATTGGAGAAAAAGTTTGTTTTTTTTTAATTTAAAAATTATGTTTATGTTATAAATTAGAAACACCTATAATTACAATACAGTTTACTGTCATAATCACAAACCAGTTTTTATAGTTAATTGTGCTATTGCTTATACTGATTTTGACATCATCAATATTAATAGTAACAACTTTGTTATGCTTATTATCTGAGTTGTTTTTATTTTAATGTAATTACAAACTTTTTTATCCTTAATGCAAGTTTTATCCTTAAGTTACTTAATACTTAATAAAGTTGTACATCTTTTTAGCTTTTTTCAACATCATACCTTACTACACAGCCTCTCTCTGCAATGAGAGTTTATTAATGGAGGGAGCAATAATGGAACCCTCTTAGCTAATTCTTAGGCATTTCTCTAACTTCATGAGGCATTGTCATTACACTTGCAGCTTGTTTTTAGAACAATTCATTATTTCAAGATGTTAGGTTGAAGTTCAACAAGTAGATAAGTAATAATAAACCGCATTTCGTTTTTGATTTTATATAATTTTAAGTTTTTAATGATTTTATATAATTTTATGTTTTTAATGATTTTATATAATTTTATGTTTTTAATGAATCTAATTATGTAGTACAGTGATATTGTCTTGTTTAAAGGAAAACAGATTTTATAAGGATTATACATTTAAGAACTTGATATATAACTTTATAAATGCTTTCTAGCTTGTTTTTATTTTAACAAACTTATTTGTTAAAATATGGTTTTAATATACTATATTTTTAAAGTTTTAATATTTTTTGGCTTTGAAATTTAATTTTTAAGATCATTAGCTAACAGTTGAAGAAAGACTTTAATTCTTCACAGTTAAAGTAAGAAAAAGGCAAAAACTTTTAGTCTGGTTTCTAAATTACAATTTAGAAACCAGAATAAAAGTTTATTGTTATTGCTAATTTGTGTAATAAATTATTGTCTTTGCAATTAGCATTTCTTTCGGATGTTGACTAACACTTTTCTATTTCTAACACTTCTCTATAAAATAATGTAACATTCTCTAATGATGAGTGTATCATTTGATATTTATGAGAAATCACAAAATCTTGATTATTAATAAAACCATTTAAATATTCTACTCTTAGTACACGTTGAGTATTGTTTATTAATACAGAAACTTCCTCAGCTTATTTACAAAGTCAATAATGACTTGTATTATGGGTCTTAATAGCTTGTTGAAATAAAACAAAATTTGTGGTGCAGTAAAATGACCTTGTTTCAAAGACCTTAATTTTTTTTATTGGGATTTGGAAAATACCATGTTTCTGCTGCTTAAATATTGCTAATAATATAAAAAAAAGAGGAAGTCTTTGTTTTTAATATCCTATTAAAAACAAAGACTTTCTCTATTCTGAGAAATTATCATTTTTCATTTATATTGTTTTCTTATGGAAACCTATACATGTATTAATTCTATTTTGTAATATCTAGAATAATTATAAAAACACTTCTTTATAATAGAAGTGAAATGAAGTGTTTTTATAATTTAACATATATTCTAGATATAGATATCATAATATAATCTATATACATAACTTTTTTGGTTTAAACTAAAAACTTTAAATATTGAAAAATCAATTATACCTTACTCCTGTATAGCCTTTAAAGCAAATACAGTTTCCATCAATGTGGTTGCAAGTGCCATTTTCACATTGACATTTGTTTATACACTCATTCCCATAGTAACCATCCTTGCATTTTTCTCCACAATCATTACCAATCCATCCTTTTCCACAATAACATGTTCCATTGACATTGCTACAATTGCCATCATTTTTACATATACAAGACTTTTTACAATCTTTTCCATACATATCATATGGGCACTCTCAAACAAATAAAACAGACTATTTATTATAAAATACTACAACAAATAAAAAAAATATTAACAAATAAAACAGACTATTTATTATAAAATACTAAAATAAACATAATTTTATATAAATTGATTTATTAAACAAGTAAAAACATATTTGAATTTTTATTTCAAACATACTTACTATTCTCACAGTTTGGACCAAAGAAACCATCATCACAAGAACAATTTGACAGACTTATGCAAAAGCCACTTATACATCCCTTACCGCAATCCGCTAAAGAGCAATTTTAATATATATATATATATATATATATATATATATATATATATATATATATATATATATATATATATATGCTGGGCTCATAATAATCAACTTTTATTTCCGGACTTTATTATCGAACTTTTTTTGTTCAATAAATACTTAGAATTGGCAGACATGTCAGACAAAACCTCACAAAAAAATTAACTTTAAAGAAAGAAGTGCGATTGCATGTCATTCCTGACCACGCATAGAATATTTCGTTTTAGCAGCATGTTTTGACAACTTTTCAAGTGTTTTGAAAATGCGCTGATAATTGAAAGAAAATTTAAGAGATATTTTATCCCAAAAACAAAAATTTTAAAGAATGAGAAAAAAATTAAAAGTTAAAAAGGATAATATATATATTAAAAAACCCTTTTATACTAAGTGAAATGCTTTGTAAATTATTATAAATTATAAATATATTAGTTACATAAATTATTTTTAGCTTATACTACTATGTTAAATGTAGTAACAAATTACTTTTAACCCAGGATAAGACGGTCCCATGCTATAAAAAGGTCCCTTGGAGACTTTTAGAATGCTGCTAAAAGAACAGAAAAGATAAATCGCATTATACCAAAACTGTGACCAACTGCTGAGACTCATAAGATCAATTTTGTCAAAAAAGTTGACAATTCTGTCTGAAAGTTGACAAAAAAGTTGACAAAAAAGTTGACAAAACTGTAGTTGACAAAAAAGTTGACAAAAAAGTTGACAAAACTGTACCAAATTGTCGCCCAATCAAAGATATTTGGGCTATTTTGAAAGGCAAAGTGTATGAGGGTAACAGGCAAGCAAAAAATATGAACCAAATATAAACCAAAATAAAGTTTTGTCTGAAAAAAATTGACCTTAACCTTGTTTTTTCACTTTTTGGGTCAACTAGTCTTCGAGTTAATTGAATCCGAAGAAACAGACTGGTTGAAGACAAACTTAATTAAAATAAATAACTAAAAACTCTATTTAATTTAATGATATTTTTATTTAATCTCCACCTTCAAAACTATGGGAGTAATGACCCTTGAAAGTATGTCTGGATTTTTAGTGACCACCCATTACTAAAAATCCATTATATATATATATATATATATATATATATATATATATATATATATATATATATATATATATATCTATATCTATATCTATATCTATATCTATATCTATATCTATATCTATATCTATATCTATATCTATATCTATATATATATATATATATATATATATATATATATATTTTTTTTTTTTAAATAGTACAAATTGTTCAACAATATTCGATCACAAATTTATATAAAAGCAAAATCACATTAGTATTTTGTAGGATACCCTTTACAATCAAGAATGAGGCATGTAGTCAACTAAATGAATGCAAACATCAATTATAATTGAGTCCCATATTTCCCTGATTTTATTAAATAAAGCAACATGACTTGTTGACTTGATTCCTTTTATTTGACAGTTAACATGTTCCCATATATGCTTAATGGAATTTAAGTCAGTTGATTGGGATGGCCACTTTAAAACATAATTTTTTTGAAAAACTCTAAAACCCATTTGGTTGTATATATGGGATTGTTAACCTGTTGGTGTATCCATCCTCGAGGCATTTTATCCTTTGCATGAAAAACATAATAATCTTACATATATCTTTGTACTTTTCTTGATTTATAGTCTCAGTAATTCTATGGAGCGGACAAACTCTATTCTGGCTAAAGCATCCCTAAACTATTACATTACCTCCTGCATGTTTTACAGTAGACAGTTGGTATTTAGGATCTTATCTTGTACCTACTCAGTGGTGTACACTTGCGGTCGCCCGATGGCAAATGCCATTCAAATCTTTCGAAGGGCGACTGGAAATAATGTTTTGATGCAATTGAATCGCCTGGCGGGCGACTATTAAAACTGGTTCATTTTTTAACTTATTACTTAAATTTATGTTACTCATTATTCAAATATTTTTTTTGCTGCAGTTTACATTTCTACATTTAGTAACAATTTTGACACTAAAGGTAAATTTGTTCTTTTGTTTTCGAAAGACTTTTTATCAACGAAATATTAATTTTTATCAATGAAATAGCTTTTGATAATTACTTTTTAATCTAGCGTAACAATAAAGCAATATTTTTAAAGTCTTATTGTTGATGTTTATTTTTCTTCTTTTCTATTAATTATGTCATTCTGTTTAAATAAGAACGCCAGTTTTTGTTTTTTATAAAAAATGAATAAAAGTTTTGAATTCATAACTGCTGTTAATTAGCAAACATTTCTATAAAATTAAATTATAAAAATTTCTTATGTTAAAAGTTTATTTATAAAACACTATTAATTAAATAAAAACTTTTTTTATTTAATTTTGTTAAAACGCTTGTTGAAAACACCTTCTTTAAACAATATAATAAGATTTTAATATACAAATAGTTTTATTATAAGCTCTATAATGGTAAACATTCCATTGTTATATTATTAAAAATAATTTAAATATAATGATACATTTTTATTTTAAAGAATAACTTCAAAAAAACTTTGTTTAAAAGCTATTTTATCTTTCAATTATTGTTCATTAAAAGTTTAATTACAAAAAAACTTTTTTTTCTCTCTTTAAAAAAGAGTGAATGCCCAATAAAAATACCAAGATGTTTAAAACGCTAGTTTAAATTTTTTTTTTAAAAACTTTTTTTTAAAAAGTCCTTAAAGTCGCATTTTTCATTCAATCAAAAGTTAATTACATAAAACGTGACGCAAATATAAATACCAAAACATTTTAAACACTACTATATAAATGTGTCAATAGTTTTTTCACAATTCACATTCATTTAAAGTTTAATTATATAAAAGGTGGCGCAAATAAAAATATATTTTAAATGCTACTTTATAAATGCAACAATAGTTTTCTTATAATAAATATAACATATCGTAACCGCTGAAATTGAAAAAAGATAAATAATCTTTTTTATAACTTTATATTTATCAAATTTGAAAATATAATTTTATTCATAGTGAAAACACACAATTTAAAAAATTCATTTAAAACATATTTAGAACAAAAACAAAACTTTTTTTTTTTTAATGATAACGAACGACTCAAAATAATGGCGGGCGACCAAGATTAACAAAATTATTACTCTCAGTCGCCCGCCGGACGACCGACCAAAATCCTAGTGTACACCACTGCTACTGGACGTTGATCATACCTGACTACATCTGATCCAAA
Source organism: Hydra vulgaris (assembly GCF_038396675.1). NCBI lineage: Eukaryota > Metazoa > Cnidaria > Hydrozoa > Anthoathecata > Hydridae > Hydra > Hydra vulgaris. The sequence goes on from NC_088927.1 coordinate 32,314,933, forward strand.
CACCATAAACTTGCTATCGTCACTAAAAAGAATTTTTGACCATTGTTGACTACTCCACTTTAGATGCTCTGATGCAAATTCCTTTCAGGCGTTACAGTTTTTCTAGAAAACTAATGGCTTTTTAAATTGATATCTTCCAAATAAACTTGCGTGACGTAAACGACACCTATAGTAGAAATACTACAATTAATTCTTTAGAAACGTCTCATTTATATCAACAGCTGTCAAACAGTGATTTTCTTTGTTTAGTATCACAAGCTTTTTATCCTGATAATGCGTTGTTTTGCGTGGCCTTCCTGATTGATTTTTATTCTTTGTAGATTTAGTAAGCTCATATCTCTTCATAATTTGTACAACAGCAGACTTACCAAATCAATAAAGCTGTGCTATTTTATAAATTGAATTTCCATTTTAAACCGATCTCAAGATTAATAATTTTTTCACTGGAGATTCTTAGGTCCCATGATCTCAATCACTTATAAATAAAATTTTGTGAGAAAATGTTAAAAGCTATAGTTTGTCCGCAAACTTTTGAACTTATCAAAAATTCTTATTTTGTAATATATATGTATATTTTATATATATATTTTTTATATATATATATTTTATATATATATATAGTATAAATATTTTATATATATATAATATATATATATTATATATATATATATATATATATATATATATATATATATATATATATATATATATATATATATATATATATATATATATATATATATATATATATAATATATATAGATATCTTATACTGCTGACTTAAGTGAGCAGTGTGAGGTTATACTGAAATAGCCTGCTGCCGGGGGCTTCAGTACATACATTAACTGACAAATAGCCTGACTTGCAGTGAAATGCTGCTACATCGACTAAGGGTTTGGGATGGGGTAGCAATCTTTTCATTCATTATTCTTTGTTTTTTTCTTTTTTTTTTTTAAAAAAGCCATATTGATTTAGATAAGCAAAAAAAGTGAGCAAATGCTCACATAAATAGGCTATAGTAGGTATATATATATATATATATATATATATATATATATATATATATATATATATATATATATATATATATATATATATATATATTTATATACATATACTATTAATATATATATAAATCAACCCTCGGAATTAATTTCAGCATTCGGCAAATCCCAACCTAACTGCTGACCTAAAATCGTTTGAGGTTGGAAAAAAATGCCGACCTCGTTTCTATGTTTTATGGTAAGACCTTTGTATCAAAATTTTTTTGTCTACCTCTAAAAGATTAAGGTTGGAAAATTATCTCCAACCTCATTTTTTCTAATTTCGAGGGTTGATTTATATATAAATATATATATATAATATATATATATATATATATATATATATATATATATATATATATATATATATATATATATATATATATATATATATATATATGTGTATTTTATATATATATATATATATTTTATATATATATATATAGTATAAATATTTTATATATATATAATATATATATATTATATATATATATATATATATATATATATATATATATATATATATATATATATATGTATATTTTATATATATATTTTTTATATATATAGTATAAATATTTTATATATATATTATACATATATATATATATATATATATATATATATATATATATATATATATATATATATATATATATATATATATATATATATATATATACTAATAACATATTACTAATAATATATTACTAATAACAGAAACAAATTGACAAAGTTATCTCCTTACAAAAATATGGTATCAATATTAATTTTATTCAGAGAAATTCAGTTTATTTGAATTATTTTATTAACTTTTTTTGGCTTTCCTTTTTAAAGTTTTTTTTTTGTTTTTATTTTTGCATTCAGTCCTGTTTTGATTTTGTTTGAATAAAGACACTTTATTTAATTTGAAAAAAAAGATGAAACTTTTTAAGTAAAAGATATAAGTTAAAGGATTATTTTGCTGAAAAATCTATTTTTATTTATGAAATGGAAAAAACAAACTTGGTTCTCGTAAAAAAGTCATAAATTTATTTGGATCATACGGACAATGTTAGACAACCATAAAATCCAGAAATTATTCCAAAATTGCAACAACAAAAAAAGGTGGATCAGGTAAAATGTAAAAGTGAAATGCTTTATTATATGGTGTTTTTTTCTGCCTCTGGTGTAGAGCCAATCTATTTAATCAACAATGAAATGTCCAAAATGGATTACTTATCTTTAATTCTGTTAGGCTGCTGTATGTTTAAGATAAAAAAAAACCTAAAACAAATGTAGTCAGGACTTTATAGACCACCCATGTAATATTTTGTTTTTAAAATTTAACCACAGCTGTTAACTTGTTTTTAAAAAATTTGAACATTAAAAGAATGAGTTTTAAAAAATCATTTTATATTATGTTAGAAATAAACAGCTTCAAAACTTTGATATTTTCTAATGTTTTTATATTATGTAAAACATTTTAAAATATAGTAACAAATTACTTCTAATGTTTGTTTACAATAAACACATTTTATTTGAAATAACAAAGAATACTTTGTATAAATTTTATTTATAATTTTATTTTATTCACACAACAATCTATCTCTTCATAATGAATTTAAATATTTTAAAATATATTTTATCATTAAAAGTTATTTTAAACAACAACTGCATTTTCAATGAGTATTTTTGTGTAAGAAATTTTTGTCAATATTGTCAAAACAATAACATGATTTTTTGAATCCAAAAAATTAAAGAAAGATAACATAAAAACATAAAAAAGAAAAACATAAAAAATACTCATTAAAAATGTGGTTGTTGTTTAAAATTGTCATAACTTATAACTTTTTTCTCTTTTATAAACATTAAAAACTGCTTTTGAAATACAACATCATAAATGTGTGCCTTTAAACAGCGTTCTCAATCAGGATGTTGAAGGATACATCACAACTTCCTCTAGGATACCAATGTTTTGATTTTTGCTTCAAAAGAAACTACTGTATTGATTTTATTATATTTTTTTGCTTTAAACAATGTTTATATATATATATATATATATATATATATATATATATATATATATATATATATATATATATATATATATATATATATATATATATATATATATTATACTTGATCATGCTTTAAACTTTTGCTTTAAACTTGTTTTTCTCATCATTTCATGAAAAGAAATTTATTACAATCATTTAATTAAAAATACTTATATTAACTAAATCAATATTGTTTAAAAACTTACGGATACAATAATTTGTATCGTTTAGCTTGAATCCATCAATGCATCTCATACTTGTTCCATAGTCAGTAATATTAATGGTCAGAGTAATATTTTTGTACACTTCTCTAAAAAGCAATATTAACTTATGAACAATAATTAAAAAATTATACATAAAAACAAATTCTAAATAAACAGTGAATGAAAAATGGTGAACTAAATTAAAAATTTGTTTAAATGTATTTTTCTACAAAAAAAACAACTGTCAGTTTTTGTCAATGTTGTTTGAAATATCATTAATAAAGATAAAAACATTCAAAATTGAAAGTGCCTGAAATCTCAATCTTGCTCTTAAGCAATGGATGAAACTTCAAAAGTTTAGAAATTTATAGTGTTCCTGGGTATTACAAAGCTTTTAAAGTTCTGCAACAAGAATTAAAACAAAAGTAACAATAAAAGTAACAACAAAAGTAAAAATAAAAATTAAAACAAAAGTAACATCAAAAGCAACAACATATATATGTAAGTTAAGTGTATTTTACAAATAGAGTGCTTAATGTTCTTAAACAACAGATAAATATTATATACATATATATAAATATATGCGGTGTAGTGGTATAATTATGCAGTAATGGTGTAGTGGTAGAGCACTCACTTCATAAGCAAGAGGTTCCGAGTTGGATTCCCACCACATCCCTGGTAGTACCGCGCTCAACTTGTTTCTCCGTGCAGCAGCCTTGTTCGTCAAGGTTCGTGTTTCGGAGTTAGAGAGTTGAGGGAAGGTTATAACCACAAGTAGCCTCATCATCTGTAGTGGCCTTCTCGGCCTTGGGGAGGTGAATTATAAAAAAGAATAAAAAAAATAAAAAATAGAAAAAATAAGAAAATAAAATAAAATAAAAATGACTTTCTCTCGCCATTTATTTTATATATATATATATATATATATATATATATATATATATATATATATATATATATATATATATATATATATATATATATATATATATATATATATTTATATATATATATATACATATATATATATATACATATATATATATATATATATACATGTGTGTATATATATATATATATACAAATAAGTCACTTTTAATTTCTTTTGTCTTTTGTTAAAAACATTATTTTAATTTCAAATTAATAGTTTTTTTAAAAAACCGCTAAAATTCAAATTTAATTGACCAGAATGTTTTTAAAAACAATGTTTTTAATAATATAAACAATGTTTTTATATTCATTTTTTTAATAAAATGCTTTCATTTTTATTTTTTTTAATAAAATGTTTTTATTTATATTTTTTTATCATACATGGAGTGTTGCTACATCGGCTATCTTATAGCCTGACTCGCAACAAAGTGCTGCTACATTAACTGACAAATAGCCTGACTCGCAACGGAGTGCTGATATATCGACTGACAAATAGCCTGACTCGCAACGGAGTGCTGCTACATCTACTATCTTTTAGCCTGACTCGCAAGGGAGTGCTACTAAATTGACTGAGGGTTTGGTTGGGGCAGGCAGTCTATCAAGTAATAAAAAAAAAATTCCGGTCTTGCATTTTAATTTTTAATTTTCGTCAACAAAATACAGAAAAACTTTCTGACAACCAGTTAGGAGTTGGCGAGAAAAATTCTTTTAGCAATTCTTTTAAAAGAAAACATCCTTATGTCTAATTAATGTAAATTTAAAAAAAAGTAATTGTTAATGTTTATTTTAAAGTTTATTTTAAAGTTTCAGTTAATTTTTCATGTTTTTTACAACTAAATTTACTTCACATATGGAAAAAGTGAGTATATATTATACATATAATATCTAAAGAAATATAGAATTGTTTTTATAGAAATATAGAATTGGATTTAAAATAATAAAACGTTTTGAAAAAAGCTGAGGATTTGAATTTCCTTGCTGACTTTATAAGCAGGAAACTGAGGATTTGAATTTCCTTGCCGACTTTATAAGCAGGAAGGGAGTATGTTTATAGTTAGAACATAATTGAAAATCCTAATTTTATTTTTAATATATAATACTTTATCAACATTGCTTAAATAAAAGATTTAAAATTATTTAATATCAAGATAAATTGGGGGTTTACAGCTGTTTTACCACTTCGCCATTTAAAACATTCTGAATTGAATGCGCAACAATAACAGAATTAAAAAACCATCAAAATAGTATTTTATTCCTTTTAATTTTTTTTTATTCAACAGAGATGCTTAAATCTAAAATTGCACAAGGGATTGTCGCAGTTAGATAATCAAATCTGTATTTCTCATTAAACTTTTATAAATTTCCTAAGTATTTCTATTCTGTCTATTATCATTATAATAAATAATATAATTATAAGATATATGTTTATTTATAAATAGCATGTATCTTTTGTAATTTTTTTTTATCTGTTTTTAAAATTTCTAAAGTTTATATTTTCAACATATTAGGTAATGAAACATGTTCCATTTGAAGATGATATATTGAAATAGTATTTTCTTAGCTTTAACAGGCTGTTTAAATTAAGTAGAAGGTATCAATAACCTTATTTAAAATATAAGCGTTTTTTTATTTTTTTGTTGGTTCTATATAATGTTATGTTAGATGTTTAATTATATTTTATATGCACCTAATCATTAGGTACAGTGTTATTGTCTAGTCTGCGTCTAGAGTTTATTTTACCTTAAAAGATTTTTTGTAAATTTTAAATTTGCTTTTTTGTTTTTTTCTATTTCAACAATTTTTTTTTGTTTAAAATGTTTAAATTGAATAACAGTATTTTAATTTGTGGTTTTATTAGTGCCACATTTTATCACAAATTGTAAGTTGTAATTTATAGTTTACTAGTGTTGTTACAACTATTAAATAATTTGACAGTCAACTAAATTAACTAATATATTTTTAAAATAGACCAAGTCAACTAAAAGTTGATTTAGTCGAAATATGGGAATAATTTATTTTTTGAAACAAATTGTCATAACAATAATAAAGTAATTCATTTTCGTTTTCTGTTTTTTAACATCATATTATTTAAATGTTAATGGAGAAAAACAATACACAGTGGGCCAGAACTTACTTTTACTGGACAAAATTTAAAACTAAATTAATATAAGGGCTATATTTACTAAAATTAGCATGAGTACCAATATGGTGTCTGCGTTTCTTATGAAGGTGTTATATTTTTATTTTTTTGCTATGGATACCTTTATTGTGCTTAGCAACAACCTATTTTCGGGATTCGCAAATATTTTACGAGTGCTATATTCACTAAATTTGGCATAAATAACAATATGAGATCGCAATTCTTATAAAAAATAACAACTTTTTTATTTTAGTTGTATGGATACTTATATTATTTAGATAATTTCCTTCATTACAAAGAGGTAAATTGGATAACAACTTTTGATTTCTTCAAGTAGACACCTTTTAGTTGCTGGTTTTAAAACCATTTAAATCCAATGGGACTAGTAATAAATAATGAGTCTTAATGTTTTAAATCTCTGTTTATGTCAGGTAATGACTAAACTTTTTTATAAATGCCTTGGCCAATAGCGCCATTGAAACTAGACAAACATGTGTGAGTCAATGTTTTTTATTGCTTTGTTGTTCAATAAAGTGCCTCGGCACAAGTTCCTGAAATGTTATATTCTTTCTTCAAGGCCCCAATTTTAATTGATAAGAAGCTTTAGTCAGACTGGCATCAATTATTAAGACCAGTGCTTCGTCTCCTAGATATTTACTTTTAAAATGCCTAAAATGTTCTTGGCAGCAATAACTTTGGATTTATCTCCTAATTTTTTATTAGCAGCAAAAATAATTTATTGGATGAATGAGGTTCAAGCAAGCCAGATTCACTCCATTTTTTAGTTTTATTAGGACTATTATCAAACATAACTGGCTTTTGACCATGTCTACTTTTATTTGGCTCATTGTCTTTTTTTCTGACAATTAAATATTCATTAAGCCAATTTACAAACTTCTTTTCAAAGATTTTGATAGTATGTAGATTTCCATTTTTTTTTATACAAGTTAACAAATGTTTTAACAGCATACTTAAAATCAGCCTTTTAAAATTAAGAAATTTTTGGCTGAATAAATTTTAATATAACTTAAATAAAATTTTGCATTGAAAGACAAAGATTGTTTTTTCGTAGGAAATTATGAATGTCTAAGTTTAATAAACCCATATCAAACAATTTTTATAACAAATATTTTATATTTAACAAATTAATATTATACAATATATGTCTCATGGATTACTAATTCTTGTTAGTAATTAAAATACTATAAGTATTAGTAATCGATAGTGGTGTACTAATAGAGCACTCGCCTCATAAGCAAGAAGTTCCGAGTTTGATTCCCACCACATCCTTGGTAGTACTGCGCTTAATTTGTTTCTCTGCGAAGCGGCCTTGTTTGTCACGTTTCGTGTTTCAGAGTTATAGAGTTAAGAGAGGGTCGCAACCACAACTTAAAAGTAGCCTCCTCAACTGTAGTGGCCTTCATGGCCTTGAAAAGTGAACAAAATTAAAAAAAAAAAAAATTAAAAGTAATTAAATTACTGTTAGGGCTAGTAATTAAATTACCAACAACTACTGAAAATATGTTGTTGCTATGCTATACAAAGTAAGGTATCCATAGCAAAAAAATTTATCCTAATAAGTAGTGTGAATCTTATTTTAATACACATACAACATAGTGTACTTGCCGCAAATAAAAAACTGTTAAAACAAAGTTAATGTAAAAATAGGTTGTTGCTATGCGAAATTAAGTACCATAGCAACCAAATTAAAATATAAAATATAATTTTAGCCATGGTTGTCTTTAATGAACCAGCGGATCGATAGTGACTTGTTCACTCATAGACCATTGTTTTATCATTTGTTTAGTACGACTAGAGCGTGAGTTATTGTTCACCTAATCCCTGAGTCCTAAAATTTTCTTCCTCCTACAAAATAGTCTTTACATTCATTTATGATTCTCACCCAATGACATCATCTACAATCTACTTCTATTTTCACATCTCCCAGGTCTACGTGACTGAACAGCTCCGTTGGTCACTTTTTGCGACCATTGTGTCGCATAAACAAACAAATTTATTCTTTGTGGCTGGTGAGCCCCAACTTTTTCCAATGTACACCACAACGACAATACGGACATTAGGCTATCCCACTGGATGTGGTTACGGCTTTCAATAACCTAATGGCTACGCTAACACTCACGCACACGTTGATTCTTTTTTTTTTTTTTTTTTGTTATTCACCTCCCCAAGGCCGAGAAGGCCACTACAGATGATGAGGCTACTTAATAGTGGTTATAACCCTCTCTCAACTCTATAACTCCGAAACACGAACCTTGACGAACAAGGCCGCTGCGCGGAGAAACAAGTTGAGCGCGGTACTACCAGGGATGTGGTGGGGATCGAACTCGGAACCTCTCGCTTATGAAGCGAGCGCTTTACCAATACACCACTACCGCATCATTCGGAAGCTCCACAATGCACATCAGATCAGCGCTCATTGACTATGTGCTCGGATCTAAAATCTCATTCCATAGTAAATCATTCCACACCAGCACAGGGCAGTAGCTCTTTTGACTAAGAGCGATGGCTTGTGGCCTACGGTGACTAATGTGTGCATTTGATCAATTGAAATCCATTCTGTAGGTCTTATGTCTGGCTCTGATGTGCTAGCCCATAAGCGCAAGGAGTGAGTGTGTTTAGCTTTCTATTCACCTGATTTGAAAGTGAACGAAAACATAACGAGACCATACGAAACGACCAAACGGTACATACTAATGCACTACACCATCACACCTGTAGACATCAACAGTCTTTAAAATCAGTATATCAAATATTTGCTCTTTGTTGCATATGTTCTATACACAGAGTGACGAGAGCATTAGTTATTTCTCCCCATGCCCTCTTATCGTCTATTCTTCGTTTTTCTACTTCACAAAAGTCTTGCAACACATTTTATATTTTCTTATGATTTTTATTTTTTATTCAATGACACCATCTACAATCTGCTTTTATTTTCACATCTCCCATGTCTACGTAACTGGACGGCTCCGTTGGTCACTTTTTGCGATCTTTGTGTCGCATAAACAAGCATATAACAAGTTGTGTCAATTATTAGTTGTAGTGCAGCAAAATATCTTAAAGATTTTTTTTTAAATCGGTGATTTTCAAAGTATAACTGAGATAACATGATATGAAAAGTTTACTACACGCAATGGTTTTTCTTTTCTCTGAATACTCTAAAATAACATGTACTAATTTTGAGTTTTGACAATGCAGATGTAATTGAAATATCACACAACCTTGATGTTACCAAAATTACTTATTTATAATAATAATTTATTTTTCAAATTTTAATATTTGAATACTCAGAGTCCTGGTAACTAAGAGATTTAATAGAAATAAATTATTAATAAATTTCTTTAATATATATAGAAACTAAAATAATATAAGTTTTCTAGATTTGACAACTAAAATTTTTCCTATTTTGTCCACCTACTGGCCCACTGTGCAATATGAGAGAACGGGCGCTCTGACAACTGGACAATTTATTCCCAGATCCTAATGATTTAGGGACTGCCTTAAACACTTGCTATATATCAAAGTCTTTACAATCATATTTACAATGTGGTTGTATAGAAAACATTTTGATTTTGGAGCTTCTCGACTTAATTTTATCCCAGGGCCCTACGCCAGCTTGAAGTGGCCATATATAAAAGTGTTTATGAAAATCAAAAGCATCAAGTAAACAAAAGAAAAAAAAATTAATGAAATACATGACCAATTGTTTAATTAGGTATAATTGTTTTCTTTTTATTTTATGTAGTTATTAAGTTGCTCCCAAAAGTCCTTACAGTCTTATCGCAGAGCACTGGAAAGAGCTTAAATAAGCTAATATGCTACGGATTAAATAAAACTTTAAAAGATTCAACAAAAAAAAAAGTAATAGTTATAATTAGAGATACTTCCTAAAATAGCCAATCACTTTGTACAGTGACACCGGTAAATAATAAAAAATTTTTAGCAAGTTCTGTTAGCTTTATGTCTTGCATTTGCTGACCAACACTTGAAAGGGTTTGTTGTCCAGTTTAAGCAAACAGTTTCATGTAAAAACTAATATCATTTGCAATTGGAATTATTCTTTCTCACATTTTTATATCTATGCATTTTTTCGTATTTTTCAATTAGTTTGATCGTTTTAATTTACATTTCATTTTCTTACGAAGTAGAGCTGAATTAATGTCTGGTTTGAAGAGTGGGATACATTTATATGTAACTATAGTTAAATCAAACTGATATAACAGTCGAAAAATAATGTGTGCTGTTACACAGCCTAGTTTTATATTAACAAAAACAACCACAGCGTAGAGTTTTTTCCAGAATACCCACAACATATTGTGGGTATTCTGGCAAAAAAAACGTTAACTCAAAAATCATTGTTAAAAGAAATCAATCATTTAAATTTTCTTCCAATTTGAAACTTTTATAATCTTATTAAATTGTATTTGGTGTTGACATTCAAACACACCATAATGTTAAGTGTTTGTTTAAGAAAATATTTAGAGCTTTTATTTTTTTTAATTTAAAAGCTTTTAGCCTAAATAAAACACTTGTTTTATGACTTAAGGTTAAATGTAATTTTATAGCCAGAGAAAAGCCTTTGTCTGGGAGTTAATGCATCTAGGGCATCCAATACCGATATACCAAAACCGGTTTACCGGCCATTTTTTTTTTACCGATACCGAGTTCTCAATACCGGTATATACCGATATTTCAATTATTTTTTTCATCGCACAAAAACTGTTCCATTAGCTTTGTGCGTGTTTTGGCGCAGACATTTTTAGAGAGTTATAAGCATGAAAATATCACAGAAAAATTTGATTATAAAAATGAATAACAAAAAAATATTTCACTTTGTTTTTTGTAACTTTGTTGTGTTGTGCTTCATTTTATTTGTTTTATATATATTTGCAAATATAACAACAACAAATAAACACAAAGAATAAATTTAAAAATAATAAATATTTAACACACACATATTGATAGGCAAAATAAAAAAAACCTTAAAACATCTCTATATAACATAAAGACATAACTACATCTCTATTACAGATTTAGTTATGATTTTTTATTCATATAATATAGAGATGTTATATTTTTTTCATGTTTTAAATCTCATCTGATATTTGATATTTCATCATAATCAATGGTTTGCATGTGCTTAAAATAATGACTTCTCAAAATAGAAAACGATTTTGGAAGTAATGACTTATAGGCTTGTATAGGCACGCTTTTTAAGACTGCTTGGGAATTGCGATTGCGAAATGATGTGTATATATATGTGTAGTTTATATTATTTTTGTTTATGATTCGCAGTCAGTTTAAAGTATAACACATTTAACGAAATAAAATATAATTATATGAAAAGTTCATATAATTCAATATGTAATTCATACAATTATATTAAATTCATATAAGTTCATATCTTTATCTTCATTTTTATAAATTTTTAATATTTATTAATTTTGTATTTCAATATTGTTTTTCATATTTTGCAAATTATAGTATTCATAAACGTGCTGCCATTGCTGATAAACCAAAAGTATTTGAAGATTTTAAAAAAGGACTTCAGGACAAAAACTCTGTGTGGAATTTCTCTTTGCGCGAAAAGTCTGGAGCTGCAGCAAAATGTAAAAAATGTGCTAGAGAAATGAAGACCTGTAGTGGCTTGATTAGCGGACTCCATACACATTTAAGGACTTCTCACCAAATAAATTTATTGAAACGCTATCAAGTTGAAGTTTCAACTTCTCAATCTACTGTTGGTGTTTCGACTACGCCTGATTTGCAACTTGTTAGGCCCAGAAATAAAATTACAACTTTTTATACGAAAAATGAAGACGAAGATACACTGCCAAATGTTTTAGCTAAAATGATGGCCACCGATGACTTGCCATTCAGCGTTTTTATAACATCTAATGAGCTTAGAAATCGCTGGTAGCTCGAGGTTTTGATGTGCCAAAATCATCTGAATCCATTCACCAAATAGTTACGAAATATACTACTAAAATTCGACATTCAATAATAGAAGAATCTGATCTTCAACGTCAAGGAAATCGATTTAGTCTTACGTTTGACGAGTGGACTTCGGTAAAAAATAGAAATTATTTGAACATTAATATTCATTCTCGAAATAGATTTTGGAATTTGGGTTTAGCAAGAGTTAATGGACATTTCCCAGCAGAAACGTGTGTTAAGTTAATTGAAAACATACTG
>NC_088927.1:32332500-32415000 GCF_038396675.1 Hydra vulgaris
ATATATATATATATATATATATATATATATACATATATACAGTAAAGTATATATATATAAGGGAGTAAAAATGATTATGCCAACAAATACCCCACTTTTAATTACTTTTGACTTTCGTCCAACATTTCCACGTTGTCATAAAGTTAAATCCATTAATTTAATTACAAATTAATCCTTTATTTTAAAAACCGCAAAAATGCAAATTTAATTGACCAGAATGTTTTTAAAAACATTCAGAATGTTTTTAAAACATTCTGAATGTTTTTAAAAACATTCTGAATGTTTTTAAAACATTCTGAATGTTTTTAAAACATTCTGAATGTTTTTAAAAACATTCTGAATGTTTTTAAAAACATTCTGAATGTTTTTAAAACATTCTGAATGTTTTTAATAATATGAACAATGTTTTTATTTTTATTAATAAAATGTTTTTATTTTAATTTTTTTGACTGTAAATCATGCACGGAGTGTTGCTACATCACTATCTTATAGCCTGACTCGCAACAAAGTGCTGCTACATCGACTGACAAATAGCCTGACTCGCAACGGAGTGTCGCTACATTGATGATCTTCTAGCCTGACTCGCAAGGGATTGCTGCTAAATCGACTGAGGGTTTGGTTGGGGCAGGCAGTCTATCAAGAAATAGAAAAAAAAATTCCGGTCTTTCATTTTAATTTATACTTTTTGTCAAAAAAATACGGAAAAACTTTCTGACAACCTGTTAGGAGTTATATATATTTATATATATATATATATATATTTATATATATATATATATATATATATATATATATATATAAATATATATATATATATATATAAATATATATATATATAAATATATATATATATATATATATAAATATATATATATATATATATATATATATATATATATATATATATATATATATTCCTTGTTTTAAAATAAAACGGCTTAGCAAATTAGCTTATTGTGATTTTTTTATTTATGGACATAAGCTTTTTTAAACAACCGCAATAAAATAAATTACCAACACAAGTTTAATTTACTAATTAAGAAAAACAAATCTAGAAGTGATATTTTGTAAATGTACATATTGTGGAATGTCTATTTTGTTTCAAATTTTTTTTGTTCTTTAATATTAAATAAATTTAATATCACATTTTTTGTTATTATTAAATTTCTATACATAATATTATTAATTTCTTTCTTTTCTCTACATTTGTATAAATGATTAGATAAGATGATGTTAAATTATGCTAATTTTTTTTTTTTTTTTTTTTATTTATTATTTCTTAAAATTTTAGCTTTGCAAATAATAACCTTTTTACTTTTGAAAAGTTAAATAAAAATAAAAAATACTACACACAAAAAATAAAACTTGTTGCGACAAAAAAAAAAAAAAAAACTTAAGTTAATAACTTTACCAGCGCTTTTTTTTGTGGCAAACAAAAATTTAAGTTTTTAAGTACCATTTACTTAAAAATATATATCATTGTGCTTCCACTTGCCTTATGACAAAATAGTTAAACCTATGCTTTATAAACATTTTTGATGCAGTGTTATAACATGTTTACAAGGAATTTAAATAACTTTTTTAATCAAAACTTTTTCTAAATTATAAGAAAATTTCTGTTTTAACTTTTTTGATACTGCACAATCTGTTAATTATATAATGCTGATGTAGATATCATTTTTTTAAACCATTAATTTTTTGAAAAATAAAACTTATAAATATAAACAAATACATTGCATAAACTATACTGCTTTAAGCGTAAATACTTGTAATATTTAATTAAACAAAAAATGTCTTCAGTGGATATAACTCTATTATTAATTTTTCAATACAATATATTGAGGGAGTTTAGACCCTCGTTATCAAATACATTTATACTCCGCAACATTATCAAATATAATTATTCTTGATAACGAGCAAGTCTAAACTCCTTCAAAATATTATTTTGAAAAATTAATAATAGAGTTATATCCATAAAAGAAGTTTTTTATTTAACTATAAAAAACTCTTTATAAGATGTAATTTAAATTTGTAATAATGAACATTTTTCATTTATTGGATAAAATCAATCATTATAAAAAACAAACAAAAGCAAAAAATTAAATCATTAAAACTATTGTTAATATAAAATAAAGTTTATGGTGTACAATTTTTTAGCTAATAATTTAATTTTTATATTAAATTTGGCTATTATTTTTGTTATTCTTTGTTATAAAAAATTGTCTAAATAAATATTCTTGCTCAAGATGATAAATTTAAAGTTTTGTTTATCATTTTTCTTTTATGATACCTCTTTTTACACTTTGTAAAAAGAGGTATTATAAAAGAAATCTTACTGCTTAAACAATATTTTTAGACTTTTTTAAATAATAAATGATAAAAAGTGGCTTGACTGAAATGGCTTACCACTTAAGTTAATGGCTTAACACTTACCTCAAAAATATGTTAAAAAATAAAAAACAAAACAAAAAATTATTAGCTAAAAAATAGATTACTTTAAACTTTATTTTATAGTCCCCCATTTGATATTTTAATTTTTTTTTGTTTGTTTGTTTTGTTATAATGATTGATTTTTCAAAAAAATGAAAAAACATTAAAAACATTACAAACTTCTATTTTACTCATCATATTCATAAGAATGAAGGTGATGAGTAAATTTGTCTGTTTTTACTATTTCTACAACTAAATGTCACTTATCTAAATTCTTTTCATCACACATCTTGATTTGAATATTATTTGCACCTGATATAAAACATAGAATTTTTCCCAGTCAAAGCCCATATGACATTAACATACATTGACAACAATGAAATGACCTTGTTTGTATATAACACTTGCAATATATGTTTTTGCAACAGCAGTTTCTTAACATGAGTTGAAACACTATGTATTATGTATAGCATGAAGTTAAAGAAGTGAATAAGTAGGTCCAATGATGTGCTTAACCACAGATACAATATTGTGGATGTGTTTATTAGAGAGTTGCGTCTCCAAATCCTGCTGCTAATGTGTAACAAATGTTGGTAAAATTATATACAATGTGTGCACATCTCTTAAAAAATACATACTATAGTTGTTTTAAATGATCCCTATAAATAGAGAAAATGAGGTCGACAATGTTTTGCCAGCCTCATTTTTAATATGTTAAAAGTTAAAAAGTTAAAAGTCGGCATCAAGTTGGCAAAAAAAAATTAAAACAAAGGTTTTACCACAAAACATAGAAACAAGGTTGGCAATTTTTTGCCATCCACAAACACTTCTAGGTCAGGAGTTAGATGGTCATTGCCAAATGACAACCTTATTTCCAAGGGCTGTACTAATATTACTTAAATAGTAATGGATATAATATCTAAATATAATGTTGATTATTAGATTTGTTGCATTCGTATTCTTTATGAAAATGTTAAATGATTAAAAACATTTTTCCTTCGTACAAGCTGTTTTAATTCTTATTGAGATTTTAAATTTAATGTTACATTTAGACTTCATTAATTTCTTTAGAACCTGAAAGTATATTTTCTCTGAGCACAAGCAACAAAATAAGTCAAAGATTGAGACAGAGAAAGGCCAGAGATCTAATTAGCAGAGCTGAAATGTTCTTTCTTACTAAAGTTTGCGGTCATTATTTGATGAACAACTGTACTGACTGAGTATGATAAATATCAGAAGAATATTATAAACTTAAAATAAAATATAAAGAAAAGTTAATATAAAAAGAACATATAGCATTGCATTATTAGAGATAAAAAATAGCCATTTATTTAATTGAAAAGTTCAAACAAAGGAGTTTCATAAGCATAATAAATATTTGCATTTAATTCAATTTACCTTTATTCATATGAGAAAAACTAAATGGTATTATTTTATAGAATTGTGAATTACTTATTTTTTATATATTGCAGAAAAGATAGACCAATTCCAAGATTGTAAGTCTTGTTTTTTTAGGGATACTTCTTTGATAGGAAGTCATTCATCGGAAAACTATAACTTTTTGTTTTTATCAAATGATCAAACTGTATAGACATAACACTAAAGAAACATGCGATGCCAAGCTAAACTACTATGTATAATTATTTTATTTATTTAAAATATTGTCTATTTATATAATTAAAAATTGATTCTATTATAACGTTTCTTTTTTGTTTTTCCAATACCCATTCATGGTTGTACTAGCTTCTTTATTTAGGAACACTTTCTAGCAATTTTTTCAGGTTTTCTAATAGCTAATGGTCACTGGAGGCCAAATCTAGTGAATGCATTGGATAATAGAGCAATTTTTATTTTAATTTAATGATTTAAACCATTACCAAGACACTATAATCAACATGTGTGTTATCTTGATGAAAATTTTATAATTAATAATTGTATTTTTTGTTTTCTTTTCTAACTCTCTGTTCAGAGCTATTGACTTTTTTTGTCTATTGCTCTTTTTTAGAATCATAAGTTTAATTTTCACATTCCTTGAATTAGATTTATCAACTATGATGATGTTGAAACTACAATTGGGTTACTCTGTGAACAAAGACCAAATGTTCAAAACAAATCAGAACTTAATCATTTAATGGAGGTGACAAAAAACCATCAAGATGCATGGATAAATGCATTTCCATCAATCATAAAAATTGTTTGTCAATATCCACAATTCTTGACTAAATTTGAACTTGACAAAATCATATATAGTGTATAACACCTTGAACAATAAGCTATGCAGTTGCCTTATTCCTTGGTAATATACTCCAACCTTTAGTTATACCAAAGTTTTTTTATGTGGTTTCAAAAATGCACAACAGAATCACTCATATGGACACCTTCCATACACAAAATAACACAGTTATTATTCTGATAATTTACAGCAGCTGATGGAATCAACTTATTTGACAACTATCACAGACTTGGAAAAAAAAAAACTTTATCAGCAGCTTCATCTTTGTTCAATAGGAATTTTCTGCATACACCTGAAAATGCACTAAATGTTGTGTTGAAAGACCAGATACAAATATTGCCGAAAAACTTATCGTTTGATGTCATATTGGAATTTTCAAGCACGTTAAACTTATCAATTAAAACAGGTTAAAAGAAAAACAAAGTTTCTTTGCACTTACATGAAAATCTTTGTAAAAGCATGGTTGTTACCTATATTAGGACTCGAATGAAAGAGTTAAACGATTTTTTGTCAGAATTTTATTAAGTCAAAAAAGAAACATTTATATTAAGAAATGAAATATTAACTGATAGCCAATCAGTTATAAATATGGCAGATCTTACACAATGAATGAGAGAAGCTTAGATCCTTACTCTAGTATAGTAAGAACCTCAGTGGATTCAGGACAGGGATTTCTGAAATGTGTTTTAAGTATTTTTGATACTTTAGACAAATATTTAGGTGCAAAAAAAGAATGATGCTAGTGTAAAACAGTTTATAATTTTTTCTGAGAGAAAATGTTTCTGAATACAATAGAAACATTAACATACTTTAAACTCCACTATGACATGCCTGAAGCTGTATCCTTAATTTTCGTCATGCTAAACACATCATATACTTTATTTATTTTAGTTATGAGAACAAATACTATGACTTAATAACCATTAGATTTGAGTGCAACAGCAATAAAATGTATAAAATATGATTTGTATATTAAAAATTGTTTTTTTGCACTGTTATAGCTTCCTTTCATTTTTCTGGAAGTAATGTATTATATTTAATTGTAATTTTGTTATCTTTTCTTACAATACAGTTGTATAATATAAATTTAAGCAATTTGAAAGATGTTGTTTAATATTCTAGTAATCTGAAACATTAGATTTTATTATTTTATATTCAGATTCTTAAAGAACTCAAGTGCATAAATTCTGTTGAGATGCAGCTGCATGTTCAGCGGCAGCCACAAAAGTTAGAAATACTGGAACATGTCCAATGAAAACCATTACTGAGTCTCCTAATGCCTTCTTTAACAAATGATTTAGATGAAAGAATATTTGTTTTACTTGCTGTACTTGTTAAACTTGTAAATATTTTATTAGCTTTATATTTTTGAGTTTATTTGTTCAATAATTTTTAATTGGATATTTTTTTACAAATAAAAAGACAAGAAAACTATATTTGCTGTAAAGTGTCTTTTTTGGCTGCTCGCAACACCTCCACAAAAAGCAGTAAAAAAAGCTTGTTTACCAATAAATATTGTCATGGAGAACCAGTTTTTTGATTTCAAGGTATGACATATAACATAACTTTCAAAGCTGAAAACATATATAACAAATTAGTTTAATTATTATTAATATTACTAATTAGTTATTAACAATCTTTAATAAAAAAATTTAGTAATTTAATTAAAATTTATATATTACATTTTTATATTTTCCTATATAAACATACATATATATATATAAATATATATATATATATATATATATATATATATTAGATAGATATATATATATATATATATATATATATATATATATATATATATATATATATATATATATATATATATATATATATATATATATATATACACACACAGTATGCAAAAAAAATAATCGTACACTTAAAAAAAAATCATAATTTTTAAGATTGCATCAGAAAAATGAGTTTTCCGTTAAATTATTTGGAATTTTTTTTTTGATATCTTATTAAGTAATGTTTTAAGAATTTATTTCTGCATTGGTGAACTAATTGTCTTTCAAACCTATTGAATTTTACACAATTGATCTAATGATGCATAAAATTGACTGCAAAAAAAATAATCGTACACTAATAAAATAGGTTGTTATTTTAAAGTAAATCAGGCGAACTGAACAATCAAACTAGTAAGTAAAGTTGAAAGTAGTAACTTTTTACTATAATAAAAAAATATATTTAAATAGTATTTCAGCAAAATGGTGTCAAAAAAAAAAACATTTGTCTTTCCATTAACGGAGCCTCGTTGTTGATTTGAAAAATCAAGGAAAATCCTATTGCCAGATACAAAAAGAAACAGGAGTTCCTTTTACGACAGTGTCCTCAATTGTTAAGAAGCATGATCTGATTGGAACCGTTGCTAGTGTGGCTGGTAGAGGACGAAAACGCAAGACCAATAGTGCAATTAATCGCAACATCATCATTAATGTGAAAAAAATAGATTTGTTTATATATATAATAGTTAAATTAGCTTTAAAAGTTCAAGAAGATCACAACATCACAGTGACTCCTCAAACAATCCAAAATCGTATTAGAGAACATGGATACAGAGGTAAAGTAGTTTGAAAAAAACCTTTTTTAACTACAAAACAAATGAAACATCGATTGGAATTTGCAAAGAAGTACGAAAAAATGCCGATATCATATTGGAAAAATATTTTGTGGTCAGATAGGTCAAAATACAACCTTGTTTCATAGGATGGAGTCCAGAAGGTGTAGGGTGTGGCGAAAAAAAGGAGAAGCTTATAAATTGAGTTGTTTGCGAGGTAGTGTAAAGCATGGAGGAGGAAATGTGATGGTTTGGGGTAGTATGAGTTGGAAAGGAGTAAGGAAATTGACATTTATTGATGTTAACATGGATGCTTTAATGTATTGTGAAATTCTCAAAGCCAACTTGCGACCATCTGCTAAAAAATTGAGAATGGGAAACGATTTCATACTCTAGCAGGATAACAATCCAAAGCATACCGCTAAGAAAACAAAAGCATACTTTGACACAAATAGCATGAATGTTTTGGAATGGCCATCTCAAAGTCTTAAATGGCCATCTTAAATCCAATAGAAAATTTGTGGTATATTTTGGACAGAAAAATTGGCAATCGAGCATTTACATGCAAAGAGGACTTGAAAGTAGCTATATTGAGCGCATGGGGCAATATAACAACAGAAGTGACCCAAAATTTGGTCAACTCAATGCCAAATTGTCTAGCTGCGGTCATCAAGGCCAAAAGAGGCCCCACTCGATACTAATCTCCAAGAAGTTTGATGAATTTGACATTATTTTTGAACTGTACGATTATTTTTTTTGCATTCAATTTTATGCATCATTAAATCCATTGTGTAAAATTCAATAGGTTTGAAAGACAATTCATTCACCAATGCAGAAATAAATTCTTAAAACATTATTTATCAAGATATCAAAAAAACCCAAATATTTGAACGGAAAACTCATTTTTTTCATGCAATTTTAAAAATTATGATTTTTTTTTAAGTGTACGATTTTTTTTTTGCATACTGTGTGTATATATATATATATATATATATATATATATATATATATATATA
Organism: Hydra vulgaris; assembly: GCF_038396675.1. Lineage (NCBI taxonomy): Eukaryota > Metazoa > Cnidaria > Hydrozoa > Anthoathecata > Hydridae > Hydra > Hydra vulgaris. Next base: position 32,340,746 of record NC_088927.1, read on the forward strand.
TATATATATATATATATATATATATATATATAAATATATATATATATATATATATATTTAGGAAAATATAAAAGTTTAATATATAAATCTTATTGAATAATTTTAATTAAATTACTAATAATTTTTTTATTAAAGACTGTTAATAACTTATTAATAATATTAATAATAATTAAACTAATTTGTTATATGTGTTTCCAGCTTTGAAAGTTATGTTATATCTTTTTTGCTTGATAAATATGAATATACTTTCCATAATTTAGTTTATTTGTGTAATTATCGTATTTGTTTAAGTATTAAATTGTTAGTGATTAGAGCTTGGGAACAAAAAAACCCTAATTTTTGGGCCCACCCAGCCCTTAACGTGGGTGCAACGAGTATATAAAATATTTTCTTTACTATTTTTATCTAAATTTATATTCATCAACAAATTTCAAATTTCATGCAATAATCTCTTATATTTCAAAAACTATGACCATATAAAGTTATAACCCCCCCCCCCCTCAATTTGTGGGGGCTGTAAACATTGCAGGGTCATAAAAACTGAACACTAAGAGATTAATGCATGAAATTTGAAATTTGTTGATGAATATAAATTTAGATAAAAATATTATTTGTAAAATTTATCAAATTAAATTTTTTGTAATGTTTCTTATTCTAAAGGATTTATATGTATGAGATTCCTCAATCAATGAGAACCTCAATCTTTAAGAGGTAGGCAAAAAAAATTTGATACAAAGGTCTTACCATAAAACATAGAAACGAAGTTGGCAATTTTTTGCTGACCTCAACACTATCAAGATGGCAGTTAGGTTAGCATTACCGAATACCGACCCTAATTCCGAGGGCTGTATTTTGTGTTTTGATACATTTTGTTTATAAATTTAAAAATCAACTTTATATTAGGTTTTTTTTTTCTTCCTATAGTTCTACCTTTATTATCTTAAGATGGTAGGGTTATCTTTCATTTGTAACTGTAAAGATTAAATATTTCAAACATCCCTACTTTTTTATTGTTATTTTATTTCGTTAGTTCTACTTTAGTTCTACCAACCATCATTATTTTACTAAGATTCCTAACATTTTTTACTATCAATAATGTTTATTTACATTAGTTTACTATCATTTTGTTATACCAACTATCATTAGTCTACTGTTAAATTATGGTTTCAATATAGTTAATGTTGACGATTAGCTAATAGTTTTAAAAAAAGATTAATTAGTCACAATTAAGGTTAGAATAACTTTATCTTTTGGTCAGATTACAAAGTTTGTTTCCATTGTTAATTATTATGTTTTTTAAGTGTCTTTCAGATTTTGAATGTTTTTAACACAGCTCAAGAAATTAATGTAATATTTTCTAATAATAATTGCATTATTTTATTTTTATGAGAACTTGAAAAACCTAGGCCATCATTAAATGATATAAACATTGTACTTTACTATAAGCACATGTTAGGATTTTTGTGCATTAATATAGAAAGCTTCTTAATGTATTTCTAATCTTTTTGATACTACAGTCAATAATGACTTGTATTACAAGTCTTATTAGCTTTTTAAACAAAGTTTATTTGCATATACTCTTATATAATGTCTTTTTACAATTTAAACTTTGCTGTGGAGTTCTAGCGGACTGTAGTATCAATAACTTCATTAATATGTTTATATCTGCTTAACCAGTTTTAACATTTAAAACTGTCATACGATAATTTGATCTAATCATATAATCTTAAAGTTATCAAACTTTTAAAGTTAAAATATGGATAGTACTTTTCAAAGTATTATCCATATTTTAACTTTAAAAATTTGGCAAAGGATAGGAATAGTAAACTTTTTATATCCTAGTTTGTCTTCATTTATATAGAAATAAAAATGGTCATTAGTGAAGTATAGCAACTGTCATTAAAATGTGCCTTGTTATTAATTTCATGGAGTCTGCAATGTGCGCCTTCATTAAGAAATTTCCTAATTGACGCATTAGAAGTGTTAAGTGGAAATTATACTCTATTCTTGATTTATCTACATTTAATAAATTTAAGTTTTCTTAATAGTTTTATTGCCTAGCTCATTGAAGACATCATCATCATCAACGCTGACTGAATGTTGCGAATAGCAGTTAATTACCTGAAACCTTTTTACTACTTTCTAAAAATAAAAATTAAAAAAACGCATTTTCCAAAAATTAAACAATATTTGATTTAATATTTGATTTAATAATAAATATATCTTTTACTAAAAAAATAAAACAGGTAAAGATCGGCTTGAGTGCTAACTTTATTGTAGAATCTGATTATTACACATACCTTTAATATATTAAAAATTAAAAGATTAATTTAAACAACTTTTTAATTGAATTTTTTTTTAAAGTTTTAAGGATATTTCTGTCCACTTTTTGAATAGCGCATAATCCATTAATTATGTCAAGCTGCTGTTAAAATAAATAAATGTTTTATATAAAATATGACATTGCAAGACATTATTTTTATTATACATATTTGCTTTAAGCTTTCAATATTATTTCAATATTTAAGCGTTCAATATTTGCGCTTTTCAAGCAAAACAATTGATCATTACCATAAAACAAAAAACAAAAAAAATAATAACATAAACAGTGATAATATAAAATATAACTTTTTTGTTTTTCATTATTCACTTTTTTTTCACTGCTCAATAGAAGTTTAAGAAAATTTTTGCTATAAAAACTTGTATAAATAAATATACTTGCTTACAATATGACAAATAAAAAAATTTATTGCAACATTTAATTATAAATATTTCTTTCATGTTTTTTTTTTTAAGTTTCATTTATTAACTTCGTATACAAAGCAAAAATTGAATAAACTTGTTTTTTATTACTAGTAACAAAAAACAATTTTATTAATCATTTTTTATCAAATGTATCATTATTTATCAAAATATATAGCATACTCTATATTTTGATAAAAAAGCTTAATAAAGTTTAGAGCAATTTAAAAGTTAAAAAAATATCAAAAGTTGCTTGGAAATCGCTCTAGGCGTACGTAATTCATACATAAATTGCCAGCAGCTTAATGCTTTAAAATAAGCCCTGCAAAGTGCTTATTGGAGACAATCTCAAACAACAATCTTCACTGTTGCTGTTTATGGCAAGTATTTGAAAAATATGGTTACTTATTTAACAAATAAAAAATGATCAAAGCAAAACATGTGTTAGTGTTTTCCTTGAATTAACTTAAAGATATTTTTTATCTTTGAGAGATGCAAAACATTTGTAATATATTTTTTTAAGGCTTACACAACCAATATAATTATACACAAAGTAACATTTTGGAGTGATGGTCCATCTCCTCAATTTAAAAACTGCTTTATGGTAAAATTCCTAAAGTATTGTCAAGTGACTTTGAATATTTTAACTTTCGATTGGAATTTTTTGCTACAGCCCAGGGAAAAGGAGCCATTAATGAGGTAGGAGGAACTTTAATAAGAATAACATGGCAGAAGGTTAAAGCAAGACAAGTTATTATTCAAAATGCGTGGCAGTTTTATGAAGCTATATGCAAAGATTTAACGGTAAATTCAATATATTTGACTGAAGAAAAAATTGATCAACATTATGGTCATCTAAGCAATACTTTACTACATTATACCATTACTGAAAAGTTATGAAATTGTTAGCATGAAAAAAATATCACCACTACCACACAATTAACACAGCAAAAAAAAAAAAGTTATTTAGCATATTAACTTGTTTAGTTTATCTAAAGTTAATATAACATCCTCAGAAAAAATAATTTAAAAAATTAAATTTTTAATTTGTTGAAAGTTTTCTACAAATAAACGAAATTACTTAAACAAGTTCTGTTTCTGTTGCTGTCAGGACTGCAACTGATTTAATTCAACATAGCAATGCCACTATAGCATAGAATTTACTGTAAATTTTTCAGATAGTAGTACTTGACCAAATGTACACATTACTAAAATAAAAGTTTTATTAAGTTTCCTGCATATATTTTTTATCTTTTGCAGTAGAAATGTCATGACCGCAACTATATGGAATGACCCAAATGGTGTTTCATTTAAAAAACACTATTTGTTTTTGTTCCTTTTTATAGATAAGAATAAGTATTGTTCTGTTTGCAAATAAATTTTCTTGAAAAGATATATTTTGTTCCATTTTTCTTAACAATTGCTGCTTTTTTTAAATGTGAAAAATTAAATATTTTGTTCCTTTTTTTTAACAATTGGTTATTGTAAATAAGTATATAAAACTATATAGGTAAATATAGACATTTATTTTGCATTTTATTTTTTGGTAAAAGCTGCTCTTGATTTAAAAAATTTTTTTAATTAACATGAAAGGGTTTAAAAATTAAAGACACTAGGTATAATAAGCTTTTTTTTAATTGTACATAGGGTCACTAGCTTATGTACTTAGGGTAAATTTCTGAAAATCAGGTTTAACTCCATAATAAATTGACAACAAAGACAGACACATAGATTTGATTAAAGTTTTTTTAATCTTTGATTGTTTTCAACATATTTATATAGTGTTACTTAATAAACAACAAAATTGACTAATAGTTCTGAGCAAAATTGACAAATAAGTCAGCACATAAAATGGTAGTCCCAAAAGAAACACAAGAAAAAAAATTCTGCACTAATCAAAATTCAACGTTCTACCTCATTATCAAGCATATAGCCCTAGGTACAAGCAAACTATATGTCCCTGGGTACAAGAAATGATAGCCTAATGAAAAATGTCACATATTAACAAAACCCGATTGAAAGGAAACTTATTGAACATTGCATTTAGTACTTAAGTAACAAACAAAATAATATACAAGAACTTATAGAAAAGCATTTCCCCTAGGATTGTAAAACAATCTAAGATACAGCAGCAAAAACTAAATTTAGACCATCAAAAAGTGTTTTCTGATTATAACTTGCCATAGCAACACTCTCTCAGAATCAAAATAGGATTAAAAAATAAATATTTTTTAAAATAATCACCTCACTGAGAAGCATTACTTAGAACTTTATAGTTTTCAAATAAAGTGGGGTGACCCTTGGTACAAAGAGGCATTAGGTAAACAAACTTCCCCTGTATGTGTTTCTTCTCCGCACTTTTTTAATAAGAAGTTTTATATTATAAAACTTTATTTGTTGACAAATTATTTCAAAACCTAGATTTTGAAATAATTTGTCTACTGTTTACTAAAAAACACTAAAGTAAAGAGAATTATGAGTTAGTGAGAACCAGCTTGGTCTAAATCATTAAAAAAAATTCAGTCAAGTCAATATTTATAATTACAAAGCATCATTCCGTTAAATTTGAGCCTGGCGTCAGGTGTAAGATTATGTAAAGAAACTGGCGACTGTTTTTATTTTTTAGTTTTTTCTAGATTTTTTCTATAGTAAGTCCAATAAAACTGTAAAAATCTCAAATTGAGGGAACGTTGACACTATTTTCATTCTCACCAGCTCATATTAAGAATAAGTATAAAAATAGTCAGTATGGAACAGACTTACTATGACCCCTATTTTGTGAGTCCAGATAGCTAGTGAAACCAAGACTATTGACTAAAACTACATAGTCTTTTTTCGGAGACTTATCTTACTTATCACCAAATAAAAGGTGCCATATAGCACTTTTCATTTGGTGATAAGTAATTAAGCCATATTAGGAAAATTAAATTTCTATATTCGCCAAATCGAATGTGGGGTATTTTTTGTATAAAAAATTACAAAATGTTTTGTTTTGAATAAATTTTAAATAAAATAATTATAATATAAATTTTTTTAAATTGCTTAGTTTCATTTGCTTTAAATAAAGACTTTTATTAATGATCAATAAATAGTTTCTCAATACTTTTTAAATGTGACAACGCCGGTTTTTCCACTGAGGTCTTCATATATATATATATATATATATATATATATATATATATATATATATATATATATATATATATATATATATATATATATATATATATATATATATATATATATATATATATATATATATATATATATATATATATATATATATATATATATATATATATATATATATATATATATATGTGTATATATATATATATATATATATATATATATATATATATATATATATATATATATATATATATATATATATATATATATATATATATATATATATATATATATATATATATATATATATATATATATATATATATATATACTTTTAATGTATATATATATATATATATATATATATATATATATATATATATATATATAAATATATATATATATATATATATATATATATATGTATATATATATATATATATATATATATATATATATATATATATACATTAAAAGACACTCAAGAAATAACTAGAATATAATAAGGGTACAATTAAATTACAATTGAAAAATTAGAATACAATTAGATATTTTAATATAATTAATTGAATACAATTAGATATTATAACCACAATAGTAAAGATAAAGTAATAAAAATAACTTGAAATTAAACTCACCTTACTTTTTTACAAGGGGCCCACCAATTCCAAACATCATTACATGTTGTTTGGTATTCTTCTTTAACCTTGATTGTCACCATTTCTTGCTTTGGCTTTAAACAGCTATTTTAAAAAATTGGTTCATAATTCACTAACAAATGTTAAAAACAAATTAATGACTTAAACCAAGATAGATATTTTAAACCAACATCCACAAGTAAATATATTAAAAAACAAAACCCATCAACAGCGGTTCAATAAGAGATATAAATTAAAGATAGTACAATATAATTATGTGCAAAGTTCACCATATCTAATTGCTCATTGTGAAACTAATTTGAGCCTTATTTTGTGATCTAACTGTAGGTTATCTTCCTTTAATCCGTAAAGACTCCAATAGTCACATGCTTGGTTTGGGCATTTACATTTGTAAGAATTCACCCATTTGTCAGGTAACTAGAATTGAGCTCCCAGTCTATTCTTTTATGTGCTTTCGCTTAGCACCATTTCGGTCTATTGCCTTTCTCTTTGTTCTATATTACTCTCTTCAATGTTATTTTTGATCAAACTGACCTAGCCCATTCTCTTTATTCTTCAGCCAATATTGTTGTTGGTGATTTTAATATTCATCACACTAAATAGCTAGACTCGTGTATCAGGCATCAAGGCCCACAACTTTTGCCTTTCTAAATCTCTAACACAAATAATCAACTTTTCAATTCACTTTCCATAATCTAAACATTTACCTTCTCTACTCAACTCAAGTCTTTTTTCTGACCCTAGTCAGTGCTCAGTTTCTCCACATTCATCCTTAGGTGATTCTGATCACAGTTTATCTCTCTAAAACTATAATCTCATTTTTCATCATCAGAATCCCCCTATCATCATACCTCTTACAACTACCTTGAAGCTGACTGAGACTCTTTCAATGATTTTTTTCAATGATGGCCCATGGGTAGAAATCTTTCATCTTCCTGCTGACAAATGTGCTTCTTATGTAACTTCTTGGATTAAGGAATCTTTTATTCCCTCTCAACAACTCCAATTTTCCTCTCACTGTGCTATAGCAATTTCCAAACATAACCATTACTTTCATATCTATGTCTGTTTACTATTGCTAGAAACCATTGTAAAAAGGTTTTGTCTAATGCCAAAGCCCACTATTCTCAGGTCACAAAACCTCGTTTTTCAAAAATTAGGCTCTCGTGATGTCTGGAGACTCTATAACAGTATCTATATCAAGGACAAATCTGTTATTCTACCTTACTTGTATGGCTCAGATTTTCTCACCTCACCTAACGACAAAGTTGAACTGTTTGCTAAGAACTTCTCATTAATATCATCTCTTGATTCCAGTAATCACATTCTACCTGATATAGCCAACAAATATGTTGATCCATTGCTTGCAATTTGTATCACTCCAGCTTCTGGATCTTAAGTGATTTCCTCCTTTGACATTCTACAGCTTGTTGTACGGACAACATACCTGTTTAGTCTTGCAGAAGTGCTTTTGAGTCTTTAATTAACCAACACTAATCTCTCATAATCTTTTATCAGGTAACTTCCAACTCCAATAGCAGTTGCTAGCAGCCTTGTTCGAATTGAAAATGTTTCTGGTATATTAATTTGGAACTCTAAAAACATGAAGTTACAATTTTCCTGTTGTAATAACTTGCAAAAAAAAAAGTTCAGATGGTGTTAGCCATATATTTCAATCGTTATTTGTTTTCAAGGTAGCCCTATGGTTGCCATGTACTTCAATATTTTCGAACTGTTGGCCTACATAAGACTGACATATATTTCCTTATATTTAATACAATAAACTAAAAAGCTGACATTTTTTTTTAGCTATTTTTTAGTATTAACTTATGTATTAAGTTTTAGTGATAAGTTTTATTAGTTTATAATATAATTAAAAAAATAAACATAAATAGCTATAAATATAAATATAAAAAAATTGTATAAGTTATATAAACAGATAAGCTATATGAATATAAGCAGTAAACTTTTTAATAAAACTTTAACTCTTAATAAAATTTAATTTTTATAATTTTAATAAAACTACTTTGATCTTAACCTTTTTTTATAACTAGTTAACATAGAGGGTTTTTATCAGATCTTACTTTTTAAATAATTCTTCTGAATAAACATCAATAAAACCTGTCATAAGAGAAAAAATTATGAGCAAAGTAAGATGACGAAGAAACTGACTTTGTTATCAATGTTACTTAACTTGCTATGTTTTTAGCAAGAAATATTTCAAGTAATAAATCTAATTTATATAAAGACTTATGAAGTTCAATTATTTTCTAAAAAATGAATACAATATTCTACCTAAAATTAAAATAAAACTTATACATAGTTAGTAATAATTTTTATATTATGACATATAATATCAGGAAAATATTATATATTTACACAAATATAACATTTACAGGATAATATAACATTTATAGAAGCAAATTAATATATCATCAAAGAATGTAACATTTGTAGGAATTTGTAGGAGCATTTGCTCCTATGAATGTTATACTCATTCTCATTTTCATTCCCAGTTAACTCTATGGTACCACTAAGTTTCATCATTGGTACCATATTGTTTATCATATACATAAACAGTCTTTATGTAAATTTTCCCTCTAAAATGGTTCTATTTGCTGATGATACAACCATATTGATAAAAACCTATCTTGAATCAAGTCTTGATTAAAAGTCAAAAATTTTTAAAAACTAAGAACCAATATGCTAATTTTAAATGTTATCTTGAGCCAATCTTTCCTCTGTGAAAAGTAATGGCTCACAGTAGCTGGTGATTTTAATTCAACTGATAGTTAAATAAGCATCTACAATCTGCCTCTCACCTGTAATCTGCCTTTCACCTGCAATCTGCCTTTCTTTATCGTGATTGTCTTTTTTTTTACTCCTGATTCCATAAAGACTGATTTTATAAAATTATATAATAAAAAATAAAATATTTTAATTATTTTTATATAAAAATTATTTCAAAAATGTAAAACTTATATAACAAATGTGCATCTGTAAAGATTAAACAAACCTGTATTTGTATTTAGTAGTATAAAGGGAATCTTTGTGTGGCAATTTGCTTGGTGGAGTGTCACATTCCGCATTTAAGTTATCAATGTTTATAAAGAACCAAGTGATTGCATATACCCACCATTGCATAGTTATGACTAATCTCTAAGTTTTTTTTTGTCAAAACATTATTTTACATTAAACTTTCCAGAAAATTTATTCAACTCATAATTAAGCCTTGTAATGCTGTACAGAAATTTATACTTGATTTAGAATTTAGCCTAGTAAACTTAATTTACGCTGTTATTTACAAATTAGTTTGTTTTTTTACTAAAACTGTAATTAAAAATGGATTTTAAATATATAAATGTTTTTAGCCTTACATTTGTTAAGATTTAAATATCAATAATAGTTTTCTACATTTTTTTTTTATGAAAATGTAACATTTATGTTAATTGTGGCAATTTTTAGCATTGATAAGCTAGAATGTACAAAAATCTGAGAAATGTTCTCTTTAGTAAAACTGATACTTTCACAATAACGTGTGTGTAATAAATTTATTGTCAACTGTTTAGTGTTTTTATGCCTCTGACTTAATTTATTACATTAATTAGTAACTCTAACTAAATATTAAAAATATGGTGCCTAAAAATGGAAAAGCTAAACGTATATCAAATAAATTTATGTCGAAAACTAAATAAAAAGTACAAAATTATTAAAATCGTATGAGAAGCTGGTATCAAGATTTTCTAACAGAACAACAAGGCGTCAAATAGCAGAACTGGCGTTTAAATGCTGCATACCCACGAAAAAACCTAAACATACTCCAGCAATCAAATCAAAAAGTCTCACTCGGGCTAAATAATACCTACATAGGTTAGCGATCGTTAACGTTACTTTTTGAGTTCGTCAAAAATCAATTTTTTTAAATTATTGATTTGCCATAAAATGAATTATTGTTTCCTTAGTTCTGAACACTCATCAGCCTGATGAGTACACACATAAAAATTTTAAACTATTTATATATAAGACTATTATATATCATTGGAAAGAGCTTTAAATTAGTATTAAAATGGCGAAAATTTTATAAAAAAAGAACGATTGTATAAAAAGTTATGCAACTTTTAGTATCAAAATTTAACTACAAGGATTACTTAAGAAAACTGCGACCAACTTCATAATTTCACGTTCGGTTAACGGTAGTTTTGTAATAAAACTTTGTTGCAAACTCGCGCAGTATTTTCTTCGGGTTTGAATATTTATTGAAATTCAACTGAAGTAGCTAACAATAATTTTTTTAACTAAAATAATATTTCTTATATAAAAAAATTTAAAAATCAATTTACATAGGTATATAACAAATATTGCGAACATCATATAAAAACGATTATAATAATATTGCGTACATTTTGAAAACAAAAATATTTACCAGTAAAACGCTTTATCCTATCTATTCTATATATTTTATAGTATAAAATATATAAAATATAGGAAAAACGTGTCACTGGACTATCTGATATTTTTATTTCTGCCCCCTTTTCACTGCAGTTATAGTTTAAAAATGTTACCCCGTTCCACAAAAAATTTTGAATTACCTTCTTATAAAAAAACTTGTTATAAAAAAAACAGACGTGTATTTATTATTGGTGGGGCCTTAAAAAATAGTGGGACTTACGCAATTGCACTTGCGGCACTACGACACTGGCCTTATCATACAATAAGCGGAAATATATTATGTCAAATATTAAGATAAGTAGTTTCAATATCTCTTTCGATATATACCCCTCTTCTAAAATAGATTACTATTCTACTCCAATAACATAAATACGCCATTCAAATGTAAATAGTTATTTGCATGTAAATATAATTAGTAGATAAAAAAAATCACACTTAAACAATTATTTTCCCATTTGCTTAATAATGTTTTTAACAGAATTGTGGCTATGAAAATAGCCTTTTTTGTGTGTGAATATTTATACTTCATAATGCGAACAAGGCGCAAATTTTCCTTTTGCCATTGATCATTGACATCCTAAGAGATAAAAAGTCGATTCTTTAGTCCATAGATTAAACACTATTAAACGGTATCTAAAATAAAATAGATCTCTGAAAAAATATAATACACAATCATCAAGGCAAAAGAAGTCAAATATCCTGATTAATAAATACGTAACTGTTACTACTGCACTAATAAATATAATCTAAATAATATATATATAAATATAATTTAACTACTTTCTTGTCTTATTAAGACATCAACATTCATAGAAACAAAACTCTACAAGCTCTTAGTTGAAACCTTGCAATGATAAATAAAAATATATCTGGTAAGCTCTAGGGTAAAAATAAATCAAAATAACTTAACTTCTGATGCATAACATAATTTACCATTAAATAGAAACATCAATAGAAGCAAGTTGATCCCTCAATGTTTGCTGACATAAAAATAAAAGTTAAAAAAATAATGATCTTATTATAACCAAACCATAAAGGAATCAATTAAAACTATTAAATCAATATAATAAGAACTCCTGATGTATAACACATTTTACTATTTAAATAGAAAAATCATTGATGAATAAAAAAAGCCAACCTTTTAATGTTTTCTTGAGCAACTACTCACCATAATACTTGAAATAAAATACATTAAAATAGATTAAAATATAAAATATGTCTAAGGTATATTGGTTAAATAAAATGACTTAACACTAACATTTTGTCTTGTTAATGCATTAGCATCTGTGTATCACCAACATCATCATCAACATATTTGTGACAAGTCAAGTAAATAGTTAAGTTTAACTTTAAGTGAGCTTTCCTGTTTCCCAGGAGGGTGTTCATGTAAATGGTGCTCACTTTGCAACCAAATCAACATTATTAGATATTGGTAACTACCCAACTACCTGAAATAAAAACTGATATATACAATTAATGAATTTAAAAAAATATCCTTTTATAAGCATACAAAAAAAGAAGAGGATGGGGGGGGGGAGGGTGAAAGAGTAAAATAGATCTAATAAAAAGATCCACATCTGTAAATGAAATATATTAATGCAAGTATATAAACTATGTTATCATTTACAGTAACATATACCTTTTTACTACCTATTTGCACACAATTTGCTTATGATAATATCAAATCACCGCTTATGATGTCTGCAGATAATTGATATATGCTCATATCGTATTCAACAGCATCATCATCCTCGTTTTCATTTGGTTTCCAATAGGAAACTATATAGAAAGCATTTTTTTTTTTTTTAATGCTAAGAAGCCTGCCATAGTACATATTTTGGCTTTTTGTGTCAGCATCATACCACATGTGGCATATACCTCTTCCAACAGCATCTCCATTGAGAATGTCTTCAATATCTGCAGTTTCATAATTTTCCAGATCTGGGAAGAGTTGTTTTACCTGTAGAGGCATGCATTTTTTTAATATTTTTTCCACTTTTCTTCTTTCTTTCTCTTCCTTATTTTGAATCTTTTTACCCATGCGTTTAATCAATTCTGCCTTCATTTCTTCATGGCATTGTATGTTTGCTAAGCGCTTTTTACCTGCTGAGGAGATAGACCAGGCTATTAATTTATTTCGTATATCAGTTGGTTTTTTAGAAAGAAAATCAGTTGTCTTATTCTTGCATGCGCGAATTTTTGATGACAAATAACAAATTGTGGCATTAGGAGCTTTTTGCTTTGCAGCACTAAACATACCCACAAGTTCTTCACAGTCAATATTATGTGGACGTGCTGATAATGTCTGGGACTTGAGTTGGTCAGTTAAGGTCATAGTAAACTGTCGCTCATACTGACGCTTAATAACACTAATGATAGCATTTAGACAGCTGGCTAATGCGTCTCTCATTTCGTCAGTCCTTGGGCAAAAGTCTATAAGTGATTGAAAAACTGGATCATTGAGATCACCTCCAAAAAAGTCTGTTTTTCTGTGAATAAGGGAAAGAGCCTTTGTGCTGCTTTCAACAAGTGCATTGCAAACATTTTTTATCACTTGGATGCCAGACAAGTAGTCAAGTCCTGGTACAACATAGAATTTTTTCATCCAGGGACCAGTCACTAACTTTCCAATTAAACCTAGGGCACACATCTCGCGTATACCTAAAATTAAATAAAATATTCCATAAAAAAAAATTAGAACCAAATATTTTAATTATTAATCCATCATAACATCTAACCTGTTTCAGATGTGAAGTCTTGGAAAAGACTATTTCTCAGTCCTCCACATAACACTACTCCAGAAAAAAGAAAACTCTGAAGTTTATGGTAGTGATGTATTAAAATTCCACACGTATGAAAAAGTATGTGCAACCGATTTCCCCTATAGCGTGGTATAAGTCCTCTAGGAAGACCATGCTCGTCCAAAAAGGTGACAAAGCCTTTTGGATCACCTATAAAAATAAAATTAAAACCAAAAGTGCAATGCAAAGAAATTATTTGCAAATTTGAAACAAGTATGTTAACACATTTATTATGTTCAGATTTAAATTCAAAATAAAAACTTGAAATAAAATAATTCAAAATATCAAGAAAACATCATTATAGTAAAAATATGATAAGAGTTAATCATATTTATTTACCTTTACCATCTTTGTAACGGAGTTTATTTAACTGAACAACAATGTTTGCTGCAAAACAATCTTTACCAAAAAGCTTCCCTTTTAAAGTTTCCAAAACTTGTAGTGACGACTTGCAAGCAGAAGTGATTGTATCCAATGGGTGAAGGTGACAATTCAGTTCATTAAGAGATTTCTGCCAAAAAGTGTTTAACTTTGTTACAGTTGCATGGTTCACTGTCACTCTGTCACTCATTGTGTTAGTTATGTTGCTGATAATGGTGCTTCGTACATCAGTATATTGTTCCTGGTAAAAGTCATTATACAACTTAGCAAGATTATCCACAGACTTTGTAATATGACTCATATAGTCATAAGCTGTACCACCAGCAAGCTGATCAATGGCTACAACCAAGCATGAAGATTCAGTTGTTAAGTGCACAACATTAACATGAACACCCTCCTGGGTTGTGGCATCAAAACCAAGAGTCAAATTTTTTGTTGAGAATGCTATCTCAGCAGCCTGGAGTTCTGAAATAATACCCAGCTCGCGCATCATCTGCTCCACAGTTTTGCGATGCGGAATGTCACTAAATCTATACCCAAAATATTCTCCAACTTTATGAAGAAGTTGGGGCACACTGTGTGTAGGAACTTGACATTCCAGCATGTCATAGATAAGTGCCCTAATATCAAATGAGTAAACTTTTTTACATCTGGTGCTTTGTATTTTCTGCTGCATTTGCTCTATCTTTTCCTGTAAAACAAGCATATCATTTTGCAGGACACTAATCTCTACATTCTTGTCAGCAAGTTGTTGACGTAAGATAACTTCTTCAGTAGACAGCTTTGTTTGGATGGATTGCAGCTCTTTTTTTAAACGAAAATTTGAAATTTGAAGCTTATTCAGCTGTAAGTTTAGACGCTGGACTTTTAATTTATTCCGCAAACTTCGAATCGTCTTTTCTTTGCGAGCAATAGCCTCTTTGAGATGTTTTAATCTTGGCCTAGTTTTAATTTTTTCTTTTAACACCTTTACATCCTCTCTATGCTTTTGTTTTTCGGTAGCAATTTCAGTCGCAAAAACACTTAATCTCCGTTTTAAAAGTTTTTTTCTTGGTGTCAACTGGTCAGCTCTTAACCTGGATAACAAAGGACTTCTTTTATTCGGCAAAGACAAAATATTATTATGCTTAGGAGATGAGGCAACTGACAAAGATGAAACAATTTTACTTGAATTTGGGGTTGACTGAAATGATTGTGTTGCTGGCAATGTTGTTGTTTGACAAATGAAAGGCTCGTTGCAGAAGTCAACAAAGCGTTTCGAATCTCTTAAAAAATTGCAAGCCCATTTTTTTGATACATTAACAAGAAATTTAGTTTGACTATAGCAAATATTGAAGCCATAAAGTTTATTGACTTGCTCAATAGTTAATTGATGTGATTCATTATTGTTGATGAATACAAACAGAATTTGCCCATTTTTACAATTGTTATCTACCTGCAAAGGCAATGCAAAGTTTGATTCTAAATGGTTTTTTGCTGCACCACGAAACACACACATATTCTTTTTGGGACCCATAATACCATACAATGTCACATAGAGTTATTTCTAAAATGAAAAAAGAATTTCCAGTGAAAATTGGTTACTTGTTTCTGTTTTAAGCAAAAACATTTAATTGATATCATTTGTATGCAATAAATATTGAGTTTAATCAATCATGAGTTAACTTTACCAATGGTTTAAAATAATTTATCATGATAATAATTATAAACTTTATAACCATATGGTTATCATCTCGTGATATATCACCTATAATCTATCAATTATGTTATGATACTGATGACATTGTATTATGATAGTCTATGAGTGATATCTCACTCACTTATCATAACCAACTTGCATATCCTTTTTATTATAATAAATTTATTTTTAAATTTAATTCTTAATAAGTAATAAAAGTAACAATAAAATATTACTATATAATAATTATAATTATAATAATTATTATCATTATATATCATTTTCAAATCTATTATAGACACACACACATATATATATATATATATATATATATATATATATATATATATATATATATTATTATTATTATTATTATTATTATTGTTATTACATATTATTATATAAATATACATATAGGAGGAGGGGGGCTAACAACGAACTTTTTTAAAATTTAGTTTTTATGCCCCCCCTGCCAAACAAAATTCTCCGGAAAAAGTTAAATTAAAGTACCTATACTGCAACAAGTAATAAGGTGTCTGCTACATAATATTTTTTAATAAAATTTGGCATGCACTTAGAAAATAAGTTTCTGCACAGGGAAAAACAGATTTAAAAAAGTTATCAACATTCCTTAAATATAAATTTTACATCTGATCAACAACGAATTTTTTCAGAACAGTAAATTTAATGATAGCGGTGGTAACTACTAAAAAGAACAACATAAAAATAATGCCTAACTTTTAACTTTTTCTAAAAGTATATACTTTGGTTCAAAACTCCACAAAATAACACATTCTTATAGCACATAAGTACCTATTTTGCTACAAAAAATTAGGTGTCTGCTACATAATATTTTTTAATGAAATTTGGCATGCACTTAGAAAATAAGTTTTTGCACTGGGCCCAATAGATTTAAAAAAGTTATCAACATTCCTCTAATATGAATTATACATCTGATCAAAAACGAAGTTTTTAAGAACTATGAATTCAACGATAGCGGTGGTAACTACAAAAAAGAACAACACAAAAATAATGTTTAACTATTCTACTTTTCAAAAAATATATATGTTGATATGAAATGCTACAAAATAACACAAGAAAATACATTCTTACAACACATACGTCCTGCACGCTTCACTAAAATGGTCGAAGTTTTTGATTACAAGATCGGTGCCGTAAATCGAAGGATACGCGCATACCTACATCAGGTAAGAATTTAATATTATTTCTTTACTTATTTAAGATAAAATTAAAAGTCAAAAAGAAAAAGTTTCATCTCTGATGATAGATCTGTTATTATTAAAAGAACAACAAATAAACTTTATCTGTAAGAAACACATTACGATATTAAAGCTCAAGTAACAATTGCGAGCGAAAAAAACATTAACATTTTTATAAACTATTTAAAAGTGCCAGGCCACAGTGTTGCGTTAGTTCGCTAACGCAGCAGTCAGTTGGGTTTCTTGTTTTTAATATATAAAAGAGAAAGCGCTCTTTTCTCTCTATCTTGCGTTTTATATTACTACGTGTGACTTAGCGTATTCACTTGGCGCGATCCAAGGTTTTATTGTATATAACGAGTCGTATATTGAAGAAATATATTGTAAAGTAAGCCTATCTACGTGATTTATTACTAGAGTCCCTTCTAAACTCTTTGTATATATATATGTATGTATATATCTCTAGAATTTTTTTATATTTGAAGCAAAGACAAATTATATATCCTAGTGGGCACAGTACGTTTTTAAAACGTTCTTTAGACTTTTTTATTAGGTATTTTTTATTACCTTATAAAATCGTCTAAAAAACATTTTAAAAACGTACCGTGCCCACTGAGATGTTATAAACAACACGCACACAAACACACGCGCACACACACACACGCACACACACAAACACACACACACACACACATTTATATATATATATATATATATATATATATATATATATATATATATATATATATATATATATATATATATATATATATATATATATATATATATATATATAGACACACACACACAATGTTCAACCTGGTAAATGCAGAGGTATAATTTCAAAAACTATCTTAGGTGACTTCAAATAACTCTTATAACTTGGTATAAGTTGTAATCTTATAACTTGGTATAAGTTGTAATCTTATAACTTGGTATAAGTTGTAATCTTATAACTTGGTATATGTTGTAATCTAAATTTGAAAATGATAATCAAATAAGTCAAATTAATGAGGAAGGGTGGAATCGTGAATGTATTGAAAAAATATTATAAAATTTATAGCCATGATATTAAATATTAGGTAAATTAGACTAAAAGTCTTTCATTTCAGCTTTACCTAATAGGCTACTAATAAGTTTTATATGAAAATATTAAAAACTAAATTTCAGTTTTTATATGTGTATGTTTAGTGGTGTGTTTGGGCATAAAGGCACTTCATGTATCACACATAAAACCAGACACACCATTTAAGGAGAAGTGTTCAATTACAATTTTTTTCTAAGTTCTGGGAAAAAATGTGAATGTTAAAAAGTAAATAATCGGGTAAGGGTGGGGGCAGGAAAGAGCTAGAGCTATTTAAAAATTGTGTTTAATTCAGGCTTAATTAAAGACTTACTTCTAGTACTGATTATGAAATACTTTTAAATTCATACATACTTTGTATTAAAGTATATAATACAAACTAAAGTACAACAATAACTTTATTTTCATTGTTTTAAATGTATTTTGGGTAATTTTCATTGTTGATTTTGTAACTTCTCCATAATTACCCACTATTTTTTTTCTCTGAAATCACTGTAATAAAGTCTATTAAATTAGAAGAAAAAAAAATCTTTTTAAAATCAGTGTTGATCCAAGGTTACCGCTGGTTTGAAATGGAGGCACATTTTCCTAAATTTTAGCGGTAGCCATTTTTGGAGGTCTATAATTTTTTACTGAATTGTATCTTATCAATAAATTTCTAAAAATTTAGAAGCCTACCATATATAGAAACTAAAAAAATATTTCTTTTCACTTCTTAAACTGCAGGTTTTGTATATTGACTCATCAAAAATCAACTTTTTACACTTGCAAACAATTTTTTCGGTGTTTTAGTTGGCCATTATGAAAAAAATGTGACATTCAAGAATTCAATATCCAATTTTTTTTAAAGTAAGTCTAGAGTTGTATACATTAAAAAAACACTAGAAGGTTTTCTGAAGTTTTGTTTCTAAAATAAGAGCTTCAAAGTATGAACAAATCATGTTTTTGCTACTGAAGTATTTATTTTTAGAAAAATCAGAAATTTCATACAACCATATCTCATGAACCACAAAAAATTTTATGCTGAAATTTTCAGGAATTGGTTTTCTCATGAATATTAACAAACCCACTTAGTTTCATTAAAATCTGAGGGGGTCCATGTTGAAATCCTAAATTTTTGGTCCATTTGGCACCCAATTGGTCATATAAAATCCTCTGCTCTCAACACTCAACTTTTTTCTGCTGGAAAATTTTTGGAAAGATTTTTCAAGCTTAGAAAAGGATTGAACTAACTTTTATGTCAAATAAAAAGTGGACTGGTAAAATATTTTAAATTTGACAATTTTGAAATAACAACAGCTTATTATGTGAACATTGTAGGTTGTTCGCATTGGAATGATATCGTCCACACCAACTGATTCACCATGTCAATGGAATCAACTTTTATTAAAATTATTGTTGGCTCCCCAGTTTCATCTATCAATTTAAATTCTGATGCTGCTAAGGAAAAACTTAAGAGAAAAAGAATGAGGAAAATGACTGTTTCTCTAACCAATATTGAAAAAAATAAGTTTTTGTCAGATTTGCAAAGTGTACAGCCCAAAACAGTTGCTCTTCATTTGTTCAAAGATTACGATGATGAATTTATTCACCTAGAATCTACTGTTGTGGAAAAATTGCCACTATCTCTTAGAAATTTTTTCAATGAAAACTATAAATCTCTAGATAAAGAGCAGTTGAGTTCCTATTATGATGAGAAAAGAAAAGTTTTAAAAATTAACTCGAAATCAATCATTGGGTGATTCTTGGTATCAGTTAGAGTTGAAACACCTCCTAAATCATTAATTTTAAATATTTGTTCTGAAAAGAATATAATAATAAAAAGTCCTCCAATAGTTTGGCGACGAGAAAATGAGAAAAATGCATTGACTTTATATGCACAAATTTATACAGACTACAATAAATCTCATAATTCAGTGCAGTATAGACTATGAAAAACCATGGTATGCAGCATCTTCTGATGCTTCTGTTTATTGCACTTGTTGTGGGGATGGTGTTTTGGAAATTAAATATCCTTATATTTTAAAAGATAAATTTTTGGAAGAAGAAATATTGAAAGATGTTTTATATGTTGGTATAAATACAGATGGGAAATATTTTTTTACAAAAACATCACAAATATTTTTCCAGGCTCAGCTTGAAATGAGAGTTACTGGAGTTAGTTATTGTAATTTTATGGTATGGACATACAGTGAGTTTATAGTTTTACGTATTGAACCTGACAGCGGTTTTATTATTTTGAGGGAACTAGTAACAAGAGAAGTCGAATCAGGAATGAAATTTGTAATCTAAAATTATTTTGTATTTGTAACTCTAAAAGGTCAGAAAATGGCAATACAATGGTAGGTTGAGATTCATGTGATAACTGGTTTCATCTTTAACGTAAATCTCTAAAATCAGTGCAAGATCGAATGTATGGTATTACAATAGCTGTAAATACAAGAAAAAGTCTGCAAACAAAAAAGTAATAAATATTTTTTATAGTTTTAGCAAGCAAAAAAAACTTTTTTACTATTTCATTTTTTAAATATTTTTTTTAGAAACTAACACAATAATGGAGCAGTGCGAATGCTGAGAAATGAAATAAAAAAAGCATCATTTTGCTGAAATAAAGATTATCAAACTTTTGAATAACGGCTAATTTCATAGCCACATATTTTTAAAAATATAAAAGCATATGATTTAATATCGAAAAAACTATTACAGATTAGCTTTAATTTTCTCGATTAATTATCTTTGCGGGAAATATGCAGTAAAAGAGTTTGATTATCTGATGGATAGAAAGAAGTTGATCTGGGCACTATTTTTCCGATGTTATTAATACGGCGCACGGTGGGTCAGATATCAAAAAAGCTGGTCAAAATATGAAAACGTTGAATGATTTGCCTGAAATTTCATGGCAAATATGTTTTGAGGTTTCTAAGTAAGAATTCGCTGAAAAAAAAATGGCGGAATTAATATGGCGGACATATATGTTAAAAAATTGTTTAAATTGTTCATAAATGGGTTTTAAGGGTTCTTTCCGGCCATAAATTAAGAATTTGACAAAAAAAAAAATTAAAAAATTAAAAAACAAAATGGTAGATCCAATGTGTCCATAAATGCTAAAGAATGGATCAAATGATGGAAGATGGTGTTAAATATAGAAAAAAAACATTCTGTTTCAGTTACAATCATTTTGGTTCTTTTTAATCTTTATCTGTCTCTTTGTTGAAATCTTCATTATATTCAAAGTCTGTTTCCTCGGCATCTGCGTCAGAGTCTTCATAATCTTCTGCTACAGGAACCAAGAGGGCAACAGCCTCTGGCAACAAAGTCCTCAATTTTTTTGGTGTTGATTTTCGTAGAGATGAAATTTAGTTGCCAATGATGATCTGTGGTTGCCAACAATCTCCTGAACACGTCTTCCATAGTCTTAGCACTTGAAAGCTTTCGAGAAAAACCCAAACGATATTGCTTTATTAACTTATTGGTTGATTTTTGAGCATCCTTGGACAGTTGACCAATGGATAAAATGGCCGAAGAAATAATGTCTGGTCCGTGGATCAGCAATCTATGTGCTGATGTTGGCATGTTGTACCAGGAATATTTTTTTATAAAGTGTCTTGCAGTTGCTAAGGCGTAACCTCGAAACTTTTCAACATCGAGTTCATGTCCACTCCAAATTGTTTGCAAAATTATATGAAAACGGTCGATGAATTCTTCAAAAACACCAATTATCAAGGATGACGTTTGAGCGTTTTCAAAGAAACGTCGAGCGGTTTTTCCGTCGTTCGTGCTGCCCAACCCTTGCTAAGGCATGTCGACTAAAATTCCTAGTTGCTGTTTGAAAGCTTTTTAGATACTAGCTTTCATTGTTGCTTTTTCCTGTTTGTCTTCTTCTTTTCGCGCTTGCCATTTTTTCGTATTTTTTTTTGTATCCCAAATGAATACAGCATTCAAAACATCGAATCCAGGCGTGTAGAGTTGACAGTCCGTACGGTAGATAATCAGTGGTTACCGGTCTTTTCAAAACTTCATCAATGTTATTAAATTGCTTGGAAGTTGCCTGGCAGAGATAACACCGTTGCGCAGATTTTGTGTGGGTGATAGCATTGCATACTTAACCATCTAACATGGTCATACTTATACTGTATTGAATAAAAACATTTTTCATATGAATGGTTGTTTTTAATGGTTGGAGTTTTTCGATCTGTTTGTCAAAATGCGTTTTCTCATTTAAAATAGTTTCCTCAGTTTCCTTTGTAAATTGCAATTTCAAAGGTCTGCAAAAGAGGGTTGAAGATGGCTTGGGATTACTCCATAAGAGATTTTCTTCTTTCGTTTCTTGATTTACACCTACAAGTTGCAATGGAACAAGCGAAGTAAAAAATAAATTTGCATCTGATATATTCGGATCTTCAAAAGTCATTTTATAAATGCTTTGTCTGGATGTTCCGTCAAAGCCCCACTTACAAATCAAAGTCATATTCAATATTTCTGAATCACTCTTACATGTAATATTGTCTTATTGTTATAATATTGTTCATCTGTAAAACACGTTGAACGGTGTGGTCTAATAAAGCTTGCAACTGTACCTCAGCTTTTGATTCGGTAAAAGTTAAGATGTCGTCTGGAGGGTAGCAACATTTTTTTGCTGCCAATACAGCTGAGTATGGTGGATAAAGTGTATTTAAGCCTTTTTTTTTTGCCTGATTTCTCAAATGCTGGTACAAATCTTTCGTCAAATTTAGGTCTAATAGAAGTGCTAGAGCTTCATTTGCATCATAAAAGGCTGGCAATGATAATGATAGTAGCAGGCTTTCTTTGTAGTTTGTTGCCTTGAATGGACTTGACAGTGTAACGTCATTCACAATCTTAGCAGCGTCTGAATGCCCTGAAGATCGAAGACTCATTTGCGTAGCGAACGGTAATTCGGCAGGACTGAACTTCGTACGCATCTCTTTAGTCCTCCTTCTTTTGGACTTATCAGATAAAGTTTCGAAATTTCCGCTGGGTTTCAAAGTTTCGAAGTTTCCCGATTGATTTATTTACAGTTACACTTTTTGCATCAATCTGAAAATTTACTGAAGTTTTTACCCAGTTTTCGATCTTTTTGTAATCTTGTCGTTGAGCTGCTTCCTTATATTTGCTTCTAAACTTTGTCATTAAAACAGAAATAGTAGGTCTCATGTCGTCGGGAATTGAAATGGCATATTCAATCTTTTCGGTCAATGAATTTTCCAAATGTTCTATGATCACTTGCAAATCGTTTGCAAAATATTCTTTTGTCATTATGAAGATCTCTTTCCTCGAAAGTTCATATACGGCACCCGGTGGATCTGATAAATCTGAATTTAAAAAATCTATGTTATACTTATTTAAAATTTATTTACTCAATATTTAGTTAAGTTTTTAACTTTTTATTTTAATAAAATATATAATTGTATTTTTACCGTCATTTAAATGAGTTCTATCCATTTCCAAATCGTTTGCAAAATACTCCTTTGTAATAAGTCTTATCTCAAAAGTCCGTAAAAGGCAACCAAATTTTAAACAAACTTATTTATTTTGAAATTTCTATTTTAATAAAAATGTATAATGTATTATACAGTAATTTGAATTCTATCCATATATCGTCGATAGAAAGAATATGACTTAAAGATTTAAATTACTGTATTAATTACATATAAATTACTGTATTAATACATTTATATTACTGTATAAATAAATATAAATTACTATATAAATACTTTTAATACAATATAAATGCAATTTTTATTTTAATTATCAATTTATGCATTATTTATGTATGTATTTATTTATTTATTAATTCATTTATTAAATACTTAAAAGCGTTAAAAAATATCTGCACAGAGTATGTACAATGTTTGTGTTTTGATTTATATGTCATTTTTTCTTAATTTAATTATAAAGTTAGTAACTTTTTTAATGAAAAATATTTCTTAATATTAATTATGTCATTAAAAAAATAACCAAGTATTCAGTTTAAAATAT
This sequence comes from Hydra vulgaris, assembly GCF_038396675.1. Classification (NCBI taxonomy): domain Eukaryota; kingdom Metazoa; phylum Cnidaria; class Hydrozoa; order Anthoathecata; family Hydridae; genus Hydra; species Hydra vulgaris. The sequence continues at coordinate 32,364,889 of NC_088927.1, forward strand.
AAAACAAGAAAAAAAAAAGGGAATGCAATCATATCTTGAAGATTGGAAAATGATAATCACAGTGTGGCGGTGCGTGTGGCGATCATTGTCTTTTTCTAAGTTATTTATCTCACTGTGTAGAAGAAAGCGTTGTTCCCGTCCTTTTCTACTTTTAATATTCTTTATAATGCTTCTAGACATCGATTATAATTAAAATTGTACAAATGCAGCTCATAATTAAATAATTTTACTTTCATTTTTCAAGATGTCTCAATAACAGCATTTTGTAACTGTCACATAAAAGATCCCAGCCAACATTGACAGACAGATACCGTATGGTTTTGTTTGGGCTTACGGGAATGGGATTTTAACGGGTAAGTGTTTTGGTTTCCAGACAGGCCTCATATGGTAAAAAAATCAAGCAAATTTACTTGATTCCCAGCCAACATTGACAGACAGGTACCGTATGGTTTTGTCTTGGCTTACGGGAATAGGATTTTAACGGGTAAGTGTTTTGGTTTCCGGACGGGCCCCATATGGTAAAAAAATCAAGCAAATTTGCTTGATGGGGTTTTATCTGGTTTTTATCAGGGCCGAAGAATCTGGGGATTTGACGGTTTTACCATAAGGTTCCCAAAAGGTTTAAACTGATCATAAAAAAAATCATAACAAAACCAATGATATATATTACATTTATATATCATTGAACAAAACTTACTCGATGGTTGCCATTTATTATTCGTATTGTGCGTAAAATAAATTTAAAAATCTAACTTTTATGCATTATACTTTTTGTATACATTATATTTACATTGTAATTAAAGATAAAATTTTTTTTCGATGTACTTTTCGATGTATTTTTTTTCACTCTCAAACTCCATTAAAAAGACGTTGTTTTAAAATTTCATTTATTACCATTATAAAAGAATTTTTTTAATATTTTTTTTAAATAAATTTACAAAATTTATATATATATACATTATCGGACAAAATGAGTGCAACCAAATAAGGCTAATTTAGTTTCTTTATATAAAAGTGCTGCATTTTTTCAATTTAGAGAAATAACTATGTAACTGTTTAGAGACAAAGTTCTTCAAGTTTTATTCATCACAAAGTTCATTATTTGTACACGAAAATTAATAAATTAATCAAAAGTATTATAAAAAGTTGATTTTCTTCTGGACAAAACAAGTGCAACTCAACAAAATGTTGACCAAGCTGTATTTCGCTATCAATATTGTGTGGCGAATCCTTTGTTGTCGATCACAGTCTTGCATCTTCGAGGCATAGATTCGATCAGGTGGTCAATGAAACTTTGTGGAATCGCTGCCCAGGCCTTTTGGATTTGTTCAAACAGTTCATCCTTATTACGAACACCTTCACGATTAATTATGCGGTTGACGATCTCCCACAGGTTCTCGATAGGGTTGAGATACGGAGATTGAGGCGGCCAATCCATCACCAATAGGTGGTTGTCTTGAAACCACTGCTTAACTACTTTTGCAGCGTGTTTCGGATCGTTGTCTTGCTGAAAAACCCATTTTATTGGCATATTCCATTCAGCATGAGGTAACATCTTTCAGGATATTTTTATACATGAAACGGTCTATTATTCCATCGTTTCGATGTATTGGACCAAGACCGTCAGCAGAAAAACACCCCCAGACCGTTACATTGCCTCCACCATGCTTCACGGTCTTATGGCAGTAACGTAAATCGAGGCGTTTTCCGGCCGGTCGACGTACACGGCAAATGCCATCGCTCCCAATGATGTTGATCTTCGATTCATCACTGAACAGGACAGTTCGCCATTTCTGCTTTTTTCAGTCAATATGAGATGTAGCAAACAAGAGTCTTTTCTTCTGGTTTTTTAGTGAAATCAGCAGTTTCTTTGCAGGGCGTCGAGAAAACAATCCGGCTTTAACAGCACGTCGTCTGATTGTTCGGGTCCGATACAGGCAGCTCTAATTGCTTTAGTATCTCGACTGATGATATCCAGGGATCCTTCTTGACGGATCTGACGATCATAGAATCCTCTCTAGATGTGGTGGAACGCGGTCTTCCACCTTTGTTATCTGTTGCCAACTTCCGCGTAGAACGATATTAGGAACATAGTCTTGATACGGTCCATTTTTTCACGCGATATTTATCACAAATACTTTTTTGTGACATTCCACTTACGAAATCGCTAATAATTTTCTTTCTTAGTTCCAATTTAAGACTATCGGGAGCCATTTTTGCACTTGAAGTCATAAAAATAATAAAAATTAATAATCACGCTTCTCAAGGTTTACCGTGTTACATTTACCTTGTGATGATACAATAATGCTCTGTGGAACACAACGTCTTGGTTAGATGTGGACTGTATTGATGTAATGAAACACTTGTTGTATATCACTTCTTGTGATGTTCTTCGATAAAACACTTTGATAAAATTCAGTTCGATAAACTGTCTTGATAATACTGACTGATTGACTTCCATATACTGACTGAACTACATGTCGATTTACATGTCTCTTATATAGTAAAATGAACCTGCGTGAACCTGTTCTGGAAGATTCTAGATACTTATTTTCGATGCTTCTGAAAGCTTCTGGATGCGTCTGGATGCTTCTAAATAATTCTGGATATTTCTGGATGCTACTGGATGCTTCGAGATGCTTCTTGTGGAAACTTCTGGATACTTCCTTTAATTATTAAAAAACTTCCGTGACGTTGACACGGACCAGACTTAAGAAAATGAAACAAACCAAAAAAGTTGCACTTATTTTGTCCGCTGCAAAATAGCACTTGTCAACGAAATTCTGCCTCTGTGCTGTCACCTGTCAGCTGATTGCTTATGTCATAGCATTCTATGACTCCAGACTCCTAAACTGTTTGCTGTGGTAGTATAGTTCGTTTCGTTTTTAAGACATGTAAAATCAGGAACACTTTTTAGCATTATTCGATGTTGGTTGCAAATGTTTTATCCAATACTGTATATATATATATATATATATATATATATATATATATATATATATATATATATATATATATACATATATATATTTACACAGCTTTGGCCAAAAGTTTGGAACACCCTTGCATTTTGGGCGTTTTAGCTATTTTCGGCGGTTATAGACTATGCCGCAATGACTAATTTGCACTAATTAGTGTCAGTTGTTGAAATATAGAAGACAAGCTAGAGAATGAGCGTTGTTTCCGATCTTACGCTTTAATACAAAGATATTTATAGCTTATACAATCAATTTAGAAATTATAAATTATATTTTAGAAGGAGTAAAGGTTGATTTTTATGTTCAATTTACCTTGTTTTACTTAGTAGTTAATTAAATATTAGTAAATATTAGCAGTTCACGATTTTTTTCTGGGTGTGTTTGCAGATATTCCGACCCATAATCTTCTAATGGCACGTGGAAAGGAGTTGTCAGTCGCGAAACGTGCGCAAACTATGGTGCTCCACCAGCAAAACTTCTCTAAAAAGAGAATTTCAGCCATTCTGGGGGTGTCCCGATCGACAGTCATCAAAGGGATTGCTAGAGTAACAGAGTTGGATACACTGGATTCACGCAAATGATCTTGAAGACCACGTGTAACTTCATTATCAGCTGATCGTCTCATCCGAAGGGCCTGTATTGCTCATCCCACGTGGTGGGATGAGCAATACAGGCCTACTCAGCTATATCATCATCCATGTCGGACCAACCAAGTTCCCAAACAATCAGGAGGCGATTGGTAAACGATTTCAATCTCCGGTGCTATCGTGCTGCAAAAAAAGCCAAGTTGACCGCTAAAAACATCAAAGACCGATTGGCCTTCTACAGGAAGTACTGGCACTGTGTGGCAGAAAACTGGAGCAACGTGATGTTTTTGGACGAAGCTACCTTCACTCAGTTTCAAGTCAAGTCATGTTAGGAGACCACCAAACCAACGTTTCAATGCCAGATATGTAACACCAACGGTAAAGAAGTCACCTACGGTGATGGTTTGGGCAAGTTTTAGCGCTGGCAGGGGAGGTATCTGGTTCATGCCACGAAATACATCGATCAATGGTCAGTTCTACCTTAGTATCCTACAAGTGAAACTTCCCTATCATATGGGGATACTCAATTGCACCACATTTCAGCATGATGGTGCTCCCTGCCATCAAACAAGGGCAGTGAGTAGTTGGCTTCGGGATTCTGGGATTGAGGTCTTAGGTCCATGGCCTGGATAAAGAGCCCAGACCTCAATCCAATTGAAAATATGTGGACCTTAATTAAACAAAAGGTTGCTGAGCAAGCACCGACGTCAGAAAAGGATCTAATAGAGGTTATAAAGCGTGTATGGGTGACAGAAGTGAGTCAGCAGTATTGTGAGAATTTGGTGACCTCGATGTCCAGGCGTATAGAAGCTGTTCTGAAGAGTCGAGGACAATATACAAAATACTAACTGTGGATTTTTAATGACCTACTGACTGTAGATTAATTTCGTATTGTTATGGTAGTTAATTAAAATATATGTTGCTATGTTATTACAAAAATTGTGTCATTTCAAAATTACACAAATTGTGTCAAACTTTTGGCCAAAGCTGTATATATATATATATATATATATATATATATATATATATATATATATATATATATATATATATATATATATATATATAGTTTTTAATTTCATTTTGTTTTGCTGTTTATAAATTACAAGTCCTTTCACAAAAAATAAAATATAATTACAAATGTATAAATAATAAACAGACAGGGGCTCAAAGAAGATATGGATAGCAAGATACCAACCTAATCGTTTCATAGAGCCCCTACAGATCTTAACAATAATAGTAATATATGGTTAATAAATCAAGTAGAAATTTTAGGAGAAAAAAAAAAGAAACATTAAAAAAGAAGATATAATATTTAAGAATAAAAATAGAGAAAAAAGAAGATGTATCAATTAAAAGTACAAACACTCTCAATTAGTCAAAATAGAAGATATAATATTGAAAAAGTGAAAAATTTTTATTGAAAAATATATGAAGACCACACGGGTAAAACCACAGATCCACATTTTTCTCATTTTGAGAAAAATGAAATTTAGTGTTTAGTGACATTAGATATCTGCTTATTAATAATATATTTAATTAAAAATATATTTTTATGACTATTTAGTCCTAACAAAATATATAAATGCAATTTTTGTGCAAAATACAAGAATTATTTATTTACAGTGTTCTTTTGAAAACAAGACACTCATTTTGGACATCTGTGGTTTTTCCGTTGTAAATTCATCAACTCATAAACCACGTTAGCTTGTAACCTTTTAGATCACTTATTTTTTTAAAGGTTGATGGTGACACATTGTAATATACAACCACAACGTACTAAGTGTGTGATGGGATAATAAAGCTGACACCCCCCCCCCCTATTTACATTTAAACAAAAAACTATATGAAAGTTTTTCTTTTAACTTTATACAAACCATCATTGCAACCTTTTCTCTTCCCCAACGTCATCTATTTACCATAGATGATTCCATGATGTCTTTGTACCATCACTTTATATCAAGTTTGTATGAGCTATATAAAAACCAATTGTGGTTATTATATATATATATATATATATATATATATATATATATATATATATATATATATATATATATATATATATATACTTATATATATATATATATATATATATATATATATATATATATATATATATATATATATATATATATATATATATATGTATATATATATATATATATTTATATATATATATATATATATATATATATATATACATATATATATATATATATATATATAGTTTTTTTAAATGTTTTTCTGTGAACGTAATGTTTACTTCATCCGAAGTAATTTTCTTATGGATAAAAGTTAGTCATGTGACTTGCACTTTTATTACTATTGGTTTAAATATAAATAACTTGGACAACTGTGTTTTTTACGCGGTAAACATTGGACAACAGTGGTTGTTTCAAAGTTGCCCTTTTTTTTTAAATTTTTTAGAACTTTAAAACATTTTTTTTTTGTTATGAATTTTCAAACTAAAATAGCTTAGTACTAAAATATCATAAAATATATAAAACTTGAAATTTTCAAAAAGTGGATATCTGTGTTTACCCGTGTGGATCTCATATATATATATATATATATATATACGATTTAAAAAGTGGATATCTGTGGTATATATATATATATATATATATATATAGTGGATATCTGTGTATATATATATATATATATATATATATATATATATATATATATATATATATATATATATATATTGATGCAAATAGTTAAGAAGAAGATTTAATATTAATAGATACTAATTGTCACAAATGGTCATAAAAAGAAGATTTTTAAATACAAATTTCCAATTAAGTATATGATAGCATATTCAACATATAATATATAAAGATTACATTTAATATTTAAAAGTACAAACAGTTAAATAATCAGATATAATGGTTAAAAAAAAATTTTTTATAAACAAAAATAAAAAATACTCAGTAAGATTGTAAAATGTATTTAAAGATAGAATATATATTAAACATATATATAGAACATATGTTCTATATATATGTTTAACATATGTTCTCTGAAATGAATTTAAAGATATATGTTTAGCATATATGTTTAACATATACTCTTTGGTGCCTTATAGAAGAGGGGGGGGGGGGTTGGAATAAGCGGGGGGGGGGGGTTGGAAATATTACTAAAACTTAATAAGCAGGGAGCTGGAATAAGTGGAGGGGTTGGAAAGTTTTTAAAACTTTTTTTCGTAGTCGCCATTTCGTTCTTACACTCTGATATTACAACGTATACAAGTAAATAAGTACTGTAAATGATATGACGTGACGATAGAAAGGAGAAAATTTCTTTTTTAATGAATAATGACGTAACGATAGAAAGAAGAAAATTTCTTTTTCCATGCTTTATATAAGGTTACTTTCTATATATATATATGTTTGTGTGCCACAAAATTTGAAATCAATTTTTGAAAGCTTTTTTCTCAACCAATTTTGCTCAAATTTTGCACACTTAATCATTTTCGATGACAATACAAGGAAATGGAAAAATTTGACCAAAAAAAGTTAATTAAGTTAACAAAAATTTTACTTGTATTTCCCCATAAGAACACTGAATTAATAAAAAAAAAATTTAAAAACGTAACAGTAATTTTTCCTTCTACAAAAGATAACAAAAAAGAATTTCTAGGCCCAATAGAATTCTGCTTGCATAAAGCATGGATTTGAAAAAAAAAAATCGATTCATTCAAAAAACTTTGTTTTTAAAACAAAGTTTTTTGAATGAATGGATTTTTAATTAATTGTCTATGAAACCTCATATTGTGACCTCTCGTATTTGAAGTTATTAAATCGGGTGGGTATTCCAATGTTATGATATCTATTTTTTTACTATTTTGAAAAGTTGGATTAAGAGTCATTTTTTGTAAGAATCAGGCAGTCAATGGAAGTGACCTCCTCCAAATTGCTTGAATTTTTTATATATTGATCAGAATATAGAAAAAACCTGTTGGGGAAAAAAAATATTTCAAAAATGTTTCGTTCACTCGGAATCTGGGCTTAAATTTTTGAGATTTTTTTAAAAATTTTTAGAAATTTAGTTTTTGCCACCTTTGAACCCATTTTTTTGGCAAGGCAAAAAGTTGCACATAGCTTTTGTAGTTAATATCAGACGTAACCCAAAAGCTCTCTCCAAAAAATATAAAAAAGTTGCGTGACACTGTGCGGTTGGCTAATTATCATAGTTCAAAAGTACAAAATCAATCACTTTTGTCAATTTTTAATCGGAGTTAATTCTAGCGGCGAAGTGTTGCACACAATTTTTCTTTTAGGATTTGAAATTATCAAAGGTATTGAGTCTAAAAATGCAAAGAAAGTTATGTGATACCTAAGGCCTATTAATATATTAAGGCTTGAAATTGGAAAAAAATGTTTTAGTATACTTACAAAATGAACCATTACGGCAGAGGCGCTTAGTTTTGTAAAAATGTAAACATATCCAACTGTCAATACAAAAAGGTCCTAACATAATAATAAAAAAAATTCGTGTGATCTTTAGATATTAAGTTAAAAATAAAGGTACAAATTGTTAAAAATGATTAAGTACGAAGAGATATTTTTTTGGACACACAGATGAGGTTTTCGCTCACAATAAAATTTCTATCATCCAAAAATAGCATTTAGCATTACACAAAACATTGCACGTAATGTTAAGAAAAAATTTAAGCGTTTCTGACTATGATATAGAAATCATAACAATTGAAATAAATAATAATAAAAAACAATACATGATCAGAAGTGAATTATTTAAATTTACGTCATAACCAAATAACTTGTGGTGATCGAATGGAAGAAGAATCGCTGATATCACGATTGTGGAGAAACAAGTTAGTGGGCGGTTGTTTACTTTACCATAAAAATGTCTTAACTTTATTTTAACGATCTTTAAAATTTGCATAAATAGAGTAGATATTTTATCATTGCTATTGAGAAATAGGTACTGCATAAATAGAACTTGTTTTTAGTTGAGTATGAAACAAAACAAATGTTTTTATGAAAACTGTTGTTGCTTTTCAAAAGGAAATTGTGGATCATTCAAAAAACATAAAATTATAAACAAAATGTTCTACATTCATCAGCTGGGAGATGTTGATGTTAAGAAACACCTCATCAACTTAAAGGTAATTATGTATTTTAAATTTACGCAGACTGTAATATAATTTTTATAATTACATACTTTATAACTTCTCTGCAATAAGATTTTGAGACAAAGTTCTTTAAACAAAAAAAAATAGCTCTTTTAATTAATTCCTCACTCTTTTAATAAATAATCACTAAATTAATCACACTCTTGCAATATTGTATTTTAATAATAACAACAATGTATTTCAAACTTGTAAACATTTTTCGTGAAGAGTCAGATTATAAACAATGCTTTAAATGACACACTTAATAATTGTTTAAAAAATTGTTTTTAGGTCATGCGATTAAACGATAATAATATTTGGGAAGAAAATGGACTTATTGCAAATAGACTTAAAAGAAATCTTGAAAAGGATGAACAAATATGTGCTTTTCACCGGTACACGTTTGGTATTGCATGGAGTCCTCCAAAAACATGCTTTCATCCTCACCATCTAAATATAAAAGGAAAAAAATCTCCCGCTTTAAGGGCGTCACCAATACATGTCGTCATATCAATGTCAAAGCGATACAATCAAGTATTTTCAGTTGGTGCAATGCTGTGTTTTACCCATTTAAAGCAAGAAACTGCTTTATCTAGAGTCAACGAAAACACCAATTTATGTACAGAAACACAAACACAACAAGAACAAACATATATGACACCTGCTACTCCAGATGAAGAATTTGATCCCGGTGAAATTAATGTTTCACAGGAGATTTTGGACGAATCTCTAAGAAGCCGTGAGAGTGTAACTGAGGTTCTTAATGCAAGTCCAATAAAATTTAGATTAAAAAGGAAGTTCGAATATCTGGAAGATACTACTAAAGATAAGTTAAAACGCAAGTATGTTCGCCTAGAAAACTTTTTAAAGAAAAAATTTGCGGAAGCTGTTGCTCCTGGGCAAGAGGAAATACTTATAGATTTTCTTAACAGTAAAAATGTTGATGAAATAAATAGCCCTCTCCCAATTGAAATTATTCGTGCTCAGAAAGTATATAAGCAAAGTGATTCCATGGGAAAGTTAGTTATCCTCTCATTATTAGACCATACCAAGTATACCAAAAAGTTTATAATGAACACATTTGAGTGTACCAAACATCGTATAGAAACAGCAAGAAAATGGCATGCATCTCATAAAGGGTTGGCATTTCCAGAGAAGAAAGTATTCGTCCGATCTAGTCTTGATCAAACAAAGTGTGAACATTTCTTAGACTTTATATTTACAAGCGGTATTTTGCATGATGTTGCTTATGGAATAACCAAATTAAAATACGACAGCGGTGAAGAACAAAAGATAGTGCATGCAATACTGACGACAAAATATAGCCACGCTATCATGTTCTATCGAAAAAGTTGTAGTGAAAACAATTATATACCATTATCTGATTCAAGTTTGTGGAAAGTATTGCATGCAATAAAACCTTCAAGTCGAAAAAGCTTAGCTGGATTAGATGATGTTACTGCTTCAGGCATGAATGGTTTTCAAACATTACAAAAATTGGCACAAAGATTTAGTTCTAAATCTCTCGAAGCTGCCCTTGAAAAAGGAAAAAGGTATTTGAAAACAAGTTATCAAACTAATTGTAGTGTCAATGACTCAAACATTTCTTCTCATAGCTCAAAACATGCCTTATCAGATCCATCTGAAAAAAATCTTCAATCCAACACAGAGATATCAGAAGTGGTATGTGCCGATTGCTATGATTTGTGCAAAGCTATCGAAATGATCAAAGAACTAACAATTCAAAATTCTGACGATGCTGATTCTATTTATGATTTGGAAATTGCTGTAAAGGATGTATTCAACTACATAAAACACCTGATGAGAGATTCTCAACAGAAAAAGGCAAAAATCGAAGCTTTTAAGCAATTAAACGATGAAACTGCTTTCTGGCTTAAAGATTTTTGTCAAAAAATTCTTCCGGTTCGATACAGAGAGGGCCAAAGAGAGTATTTTGGCAAGAAAGGAATGAGTTTACATGTGGATATATTCTTCATAAAAATAGCAGGAAAGTTATTCAAACGTGTTTACTTTACTTCAATGTATAGGTGTGATCAGGGAATAGGTGATGTTGTTTCGTTAGCCACTGCAGTTTTAGACCAATTCAGAATTGATCAACCGCATATCAAGAAAATGTTTACCAAATCTGATAATGCCGGCTGCTATCAGGGAAATCTTTCAGCTGAAGCAATCTACAATGTATGCAAAGAGAGAGATATAAAGTTGCTGAGATATGATTATAATGAACCCTGTTGTGGAAAAGATCAATGTGACAGGGAGAGTGCAGTTGTAAAGACAATTTTAAGGAGTTACGTTGACTCTGGTAATAATCTTTTGACTGCTGAAGATATACACAAGGCTATGCATTATAGTTTTGGCGCTAAAGATGCAAAAGTAGCAGTTGCTCAAATTAGCAATGATAAAACTGTAGTTACTGGACCAAAGATTAAGAACATTAGCAACTATCACTCATTTGAGTTTGGTGAGAAAAGTATGAAGATGTGGCGTTATTTCAATATCGGTGAGGGAATTGAACAAGAGTATGGAAATCTTAAAATTCAACCCTCGATTAAGTTGTTGTTGCCATATAGCAAAACAGATAATTCAATTAAACGTAACAAGTCACTTAAGGAAAAACAGAAAAGAAGTGACAGGCAATTATATTCATTAAGATTTTGCACTGAAATGAATTGTACTTTATCATTTGAAAGCGATGCTGAGTTAGAAGAACACATGCTATCCGGTCTTCATACAGTTCCGAAATCATTAACATCATTGGATAAAGTTCGCAACTCGTTTGTTCATAAGATGAAAATTACTTCACAACTAAATATGCCAATTTCTTCATCCTCTAACATTGCTTCCGTAAAAGACAAACCACATTGCATGAACATTTTTCTATTGCAAGGTTGGGCATTACCAGTTCGAAGTTCTTTTAGATTTTCAAATCAGCAGAAAGAACTGTTGTATAAATACTTTATTCGTGGAGAAGAATCAGGTAATAAAATGAGCCCTGAGCAGCTTCACATGCAGCTGAGGAGAGAACTTCCGCCTGATCAATATGTAACTAGCCAACAGATAAGATCTTTATTTTCAAGGTAGGCATTGTTGCTATCAAAGCTTTTGCAAATTAGATTATGTTTCTGACTGTTAAATAGTTCTTTTACAAATATGAAATTAAAATTTAGGTGAAAGTTATAATTTTGTGTGTTTGTTTACATATGTTTAAAAATATGTACAATTGATATTGTTATAGATTTAGTAACTTGAAAAGAAAAGGTAAGCTGGTAGAACCGACAACAGAAAATAATGAAAATAGTCAGGTTAACGATAACAAAGAAATTTATGGCGAAAATGATGACTTTAATCTGGCAGGAGACAATGAAGATGATAATAAATATGAGAAAGACATCGCCAATCTTGCAAAAGAAATTTGTCTTGTATGGAAAGTGAATGATTGGGTTGCTGTTGCATATGAAAAACAATGGAATATTGGATATATTGTGGAGGTAATATTATTCAAAGTATATATTAGTTTCAAGTTTTTATTTTGTTTTACAAAACAGTGCTCTAAAATAAAAGGAATATAAATAAAATGTAAAAATAATTTCAGAATGACATTATATAAGACTTTACAAGTTTTATTGAATGTAAGCAAAATTAAACAAATCATAAACTCTTTATTATATTATTTTAAATGTTGCGCTAATACTTTTAGGTATCTATAACTGGGATCAGAGTTAATTGTATGATTAACGGGCAAGAGAAGAATACTTTTCGCTGGCCAGTTACTACCGAGGAGATAAATAACCAAACTGATAAAATTATCTGTTTAGTAAATGCTCCTTTTCTAATCAGTGGTTGTGGCGATTATTCATTATCCGAAGAAGACTATAATACAGTCATATCATTATTCTTAGAGAAACTTACTGCAGCAGAGTAGAAATTATGTGTGATGTGGTGGATAATGTGTGTAAATGACTCTATTAATAAATGAAAAACTAATTTTTAAATGGAAAAACATTTAAATGTTTGATTTATGTTTTATTTAATTAGCAATATAGTTATCTTGATGTTAGATTTTTGTTCAGTTTTTAATTCATGTTATATCATGCGTGTGACAAAATCACACGAATTTTTTTTATTATTATGTTAGGACCTTTTTGTATTGACAGTTGGATATGTTTACATTTTTACAAAACTAAGCGCCTCTGCCGTAATGGTTCATTTTGTAAGTATACTAAAACATTTTTTTCCAATTTCAAGCCTTAATATATTAATAGGCCTTAGGTATCACATAACATTCTTTGCATTTTTAGACTCAATACCTTTGATAATTTCAAATCCTAAAAGAAAAATTGTGTGCAACACTTCGCCGCTAGAATTAACTCCGATTAAAAATTGACAAAAGTGATTGATTTTGTACTTTTGAACTATGATAATTAGCCAACCGCACAGTGTCACGCAACTTTTTAATATTTTTTGGAGAGAGCTTTTGGGTTACGTCTGATATTAACTACAAAAGCTATGTGCAACTTTTTGCCTTGCCAAAAAAATGGGTTCAAAGGTGGCAAAAACTAAATTTCTAAAAATTTTTAAAAAAATCTCAAAAATTTAAGCCCAGATTCCGAGTGAACGAAACATTTTTGAAAATTTTTTTTTTCCCCAACAGGTTTTTTCTATATTCTGATCAATATATAAAAAATTCAAGCAATTTGGAGGAGGTCACTTCCACAGTTTCAGGAATTTGCCTGATTCTTAGAAAAAACGGCTCTTAAGTCATTACGTTCGCGTCTTTTTTCGAGAGTCGTTAATTTAAAGTAGGTTAGTCTACTTTCATAGTTTTTCCCTTGAAGACATTTTATTCGTGTTGCTTTACGTTGTATCGATTCAATTTTTTTTTTTTTATCTTGTTCTAAGTAATGTTATCAATAATATAATATACATAATATTATTATGTATAAGTTATATATATTATTTATATATAAATTATTTATATATAATTATATATTATTGTAAATAATATAATTAATATATTATATGTAATATATTATATATAAAGTAATTATAATATATATTATAATACATATAAATTATATATTAATTTATATATAAGTTGTTATTATTATTAATAACTTATACTTACAATACTTATACTTGTAAATACTATTAGCTAACTTATGTTTAAAATACTGATAAAAATTTTATTGATATGAACTTTTGCATTCAAACTTTAATTATAAAACTTTAACTTGATAACTTTAACATAAATAACGATAACTAAAAAAAGTTATTATATAGATCATGACCATATGCTTATTTATTATAGCTGAGTTTTAGTAGGTTGAACACTGTTTTTGTTTACCATAACTTAATTTTAAAATGTTGGGATAAAAGTATTAAGTTCCAGGTCATAGGTCTTATATGATATGTATCTTATGTATATCTTGTATTTTGCAGCATGTTTAAGAATTTTTCTGCTTGGTGCACTCTGACTGTTAACAATATTTGCATACTGATATGAGTAAAAGTGACTTCAACAACCAGAATGTATTTCTGATAAATATTAGTAATGACAGGTTAGTAAACATAGTTATAATAATAATGGTAATAATTTAATAATACTAATAATGGTAATAAACACTTATTGAAAAAAAAAATTAAAATAAAAAAATAAGTGTTCAAGTATAAAAAAACACATGTATTATGATAAAGTATATACATCACATTAACTATGTTGTCTGTAAGTTAGGGGTTGCAGCTGATATTTTATCTTCAGCTTTAAACTCATTAGCTTCAAATTTAAGCTGAAGCTGATCAAGTCAGTTAAATCAGCTTGATAGCTGATAGTAAAAGAGAATAATACTCCATAACTATTTTATATTAAAAAAAAACATGTAGAAATTTATTCAATGAAAATCTAAAATAGTGATACAGTTTAAACATACATGTAAAAAATTTTAAATAAAATTTGCAAAAAGTTTTTGCTGTTTATAAATGTTGCTGTCAGAGCCTAGGCCTAGGACTCGCAATTTTGGGCGACCCAAATTGGATTTTTAAAGATTTGTTTAAAATAGTGGTGCCCAAAAACCTAATTCCATTTTTGATTATCTACATAATTTTTTGGTAGAGTTCAAAGTTCTTCCAGACGATGGTTTTATCTATGAAAATATTGAGTATGAAATCAATCTTGCTGTTATCATATGTGATGCACCAGCTAGAGCATTTTTTAAGTGTATTAGGGGCACAATGGTTATAACTGGTGTAAGCATTGTGTTCAGAAAGGAGAGTCTTAATTAGATATTAAAAATTGAAAACAACTGAATTTAGACTTTTTTTAGTATACACTGGGCCAGTTGTTTAAAGGGGATGATTTAGCCAAAAATGTATTTAAACTTTTTAGTACTTTCAGTTGCAGTTCTAATTTTATGTTTTATTCTGTTGAAAAAATATGTTGATTTTGCTTGTCAGTTACTAACTTAATTTGTGCAATTATTTGGTGAACTTTATGGTAAGGATCAACTAGTTTACAAGGTCTATTCTTTAATACATTTAGGAAATAATACAGTTAAATTTTAAGTACTTGATGTATGTATGTATGTATGTATGTATGTATGTGTGTGTGTATATATATATATATATGTATGTGTGTATATATATATATATATATATATATATATATATATATATATATATATATATATATATATATATATATATATATATATATATATATATATATATATATATATATATATATATACTAGTGGCCATAGGAATTGACACCCCTTCAAAATATATGAAAACTTCACTTTGGTGTGTTTTTTAAAAGAAAATAACCATTTTATGCGGTTTTCTATATTGATTATTATTTTTTGATGTGATTAGATTAAAAAAAACTAAAATTTTGATTAAAATTCACAATTTTAATATAAAAATATAACAATTTAATGTCAAAGTGACAAATTATGGTAAATTTATGTTTTACAGCTTACAAACATGTGATTAAAAAAATGGCTTATAAAAAAAAAACTTAGTATTTTGTTGGATATCCATTATTTTTTATTACTACAGCAATCCTACGAGGCATTGAGTCCACTAAATTGCCCAAATCTTCAGTGCTGATCACGTGAAACCAGGACTTGATTAACGCCTCTATTAATTGTTGCTAGTTCCCAGGTTTTTTTTTCTTTACAAGTTTTTTCAGTCGAGACCACAGGTTTTCCAGACCACTTCAAAACGTTTGTCTTTTTGGCTTTAAACCAATTTTTGACAGTTTTTGTGGTGTGGCATGTAGTACTGTCCTGCTGGAACACACAGGTTTCTGTTTTGCCCTCAAACAAATCATCAATCGATGGGAGTAATTTGGCTTCTAATATGTTTTCTTAGTATTTTTTGGCGTTTAAAATTCCATCCACAATGTGGATACGACACAGCATCTCTGGTCATGCATCCCCACACCATTACACTTATGGGATACTATATTGTAACCAATGTGCACTCAGGTAAAAGATCTTCACCGGGCCTTCTTCTCACATAATTGATTCCATCCCCTCCAAAAATGGAAATCTTGCTTTCATCACTCCAGATAATTCTTGCCCAGTCTTCCTTTGTCCACTCCTTGTGTTCTTTTGCCCAAATCAAACAATTCTTTTGTTGTTTGTTGTTCAAATATGGTTTTTTTCTGGGTTTTCTTGCTTTTAAACCATTTTCAAAAAGCCTTCGGCGAATTGTTCTTGAACTAACCGAAACTCCGGCGACCTCTAAATCATTTTTAATTTCAGCTGAAGTTGCTCTTCGGTTCTTAAGTTCAAGCCTCATTATCATCCTGTCATCATTGGCAGTTGTCTTCCTAATTTTTCCATTTTTTGGCATATTTTAGAAGGTATTGGTTGTCTTAAACTTTTCACACACCTTCCTCACTCCAGATTTTGTTGCTCCATTTCACAACTATTTGGCAATTTCCATGTACAAATAACCTTCTCCACGTAATGTAACGACTTTGCATCGCTTTGTAGGTGACCAATATCCTTTCGCCATTGTAAATAAAAGTACAATTTTAAAAAACACACTAAATCTTCAAGAGCACTGTCGACTTTTCACCAGCAATTGTTGAAACTCAACTAAATGACTACAAGACAATGATCTTGTATTTATAGCTTAAAAGATTTATGGATAAAAATGTTAATTAATAACGTAATTAACTATTAGCCATCATAATAAATTGACTAATTTTCACAAAAGCACAAAAATAATGAGACATTCACCTTTTACTAGAGAAACCCATTAGCAGAACAATGACTCATTTTTTACACCAATTAACAATAATAATCCATTGTTATGTTTAAAATTGATATAAACAATTAAAATTTGCGATTTCCTATAAGCCAAATAATAGATGACATGGTTTAAATGTAAAAGTAAATAGTTAAATCCACCAAATGCATGATATGTCAACTTTTCTAAGAAAAATGGTAAAAATTACAGGGGTGTCCATTCCTATGGCCACTAGTGTGTATATATATATATATATATATATATATATATATATATATATATATATATATATATATATATATATATATATATATATATATATATATATATATATATATATATATATGTATATATATATATATATATATATATATATATACACAGTGTGTTGCATAAATATAGTCGCTACTTTGTTTGTGTGAAATTTTTGTTTTTTTCACAATTATCTTTGAAACCAACTAATTAATACGATTAAAAGCGTATTAAATGTCTTACTTAATTGAGTCTCTATCAAATGGTATATAATTGGAACTCGTTAGGTTAACCAGTCTTGAGTAATTATTAATTTAATTAGAACATACCTGTATTTCTAATGTAGCAAAAATAGAGTCAACTAAAATTTAACGACTTAAGTTGAAATATCTCAACGAAATATTATCCGAGCAATCTAAAATTTAGTGGTTGATTTCTTACGAACTATATAAACGTTCTTGCGAAAATAAAATAAAATTGTCATTTTTTTATCTTGAGTTATTTGCATTGGTCATTATTTGGTAAAGTAAAAAGACAAAAATGGGCAGAAAATCTGTTTCATACAAGGTACGATAGCAAATTGCAGGTCTGCTAAAAGATAAAACAAAAAGCCAACGAAAATTAGCTCAAATGTGCAATGTTTTACTTAAATGTGTACAAACAATATTGAAAAGCCACGAGCTACATAATGATGTCAAAGATTTACCAAGGCTTGGTAGGCCTTTAAAGCTAACTTCAAGAGACCAAAGTTATCTTTTTCGAAAGGTTAGACAAGACCCAAAAATTTCTTACCGCGAACTTGCTGAAGGGTTCACAAATATGCCTGGTAACGTTAATGTTAGTAGATGGACTGTATGAAGATGCCTAAATAAGAAAGGCTTAGATTTCTATCTCGCTGCTCGAAAACAACTTTAGCGTTTCTCAGGTCGCCTAAAAAGATTAAAGTGGTGTAGAAAAAGACTTCACTGGTCTGTAGAAGACTGGGCCAAATTTATTTTCAGCGACAAATCCAATTTTGAGGTGATAAATTGCAAGTCAAGATTAATCATCAAGAGGCTGGGTAGTAAGCTGTGCTTATGGTGCTCATTTGCAAATTTAGGGGCCCTTTTACAAATGTAATGTTGTTCTTTTTATTTAGTATTATCTTTTGGAAAAATTTTTAAGAATTTTGGGGCTCTTTTGAAGGAGGGGGGTGCTTGGATCTAGTAGCCACGGTTCTGTTATACAAGGTTTCTGATGAGTCTTAATTGATGAAACCCTAGAAAAAAAGTTTTGCTCTATTTTTTGAAGATTACATTTAAAAATTATTAGACTAACAGTTTAATTTTTTTACAGGTCATATTGAAACGAGATATTATGTAAAGAGGTTTTCAATGAAGTCGTTTAAACAACAATGGAAAAGCTTCCAATTCGCGAGATAACCGTAAAAGCATTCGATAAACGATTAAAGAATCGTTTAAAAGTTTGGTTATTTTCGACTGTAATTTTAATTTTTTTTTTTTTGAAATAAACCAATCAAGTTATGTATAAATTTGCTTTTTCTGTAAATTTTAAACATTTAAACGTAGTTTTTCAAGATTTGCAATGGGTAAACCTCGTGGGAACTTTGCGGGATACCCGGCGGGCATACCTAGACTTGCAAGCCATTGGTAGAACAGGTGGCTGGCTCACAAGTTCAAGTGGCTGGATAGCCAGCTAGCCACTAAAAAAAAACACAAAACTAGCTGCGGCTGGCTTATAAAGAATGAGGCTGGCTAGCCGGCTGAAAATGGAAAATATCCTCTCTTGTTTTTAGTTATTACTAAATTTACAACACACCCCTAAATTATTTCACAGCAAATTAATGTTTTCGTGTATAAAAATAATCATATTTATATTAGTTGGTCCAGTAAACTTCTGCGAGAATCAACAATCAATCCAGCCGTTGTAAACATGGATTCTACTGCTACACTACTTGATGGAATGCATAAATATTCATTCGCCAAACGTGCCAGATAGGGAAATTTTTTATGGTTATTTTTCCAAAACACCACAGAATCATTTTTTTCTTCTTCTGTTGGCAGACAATTAACATAATTATTTTCATCCCTTGCTAGTGTTTGATGTTTACTTTGATCATGATTTGGTAGCATAGTTTTTATTTCTAGAAGCAGTAATTTCTTCGCAGTTGGATACTTTTCTAAAACATAATGATTTTAATTGAACATCATAATGGTTTTAATTGAACAACATAAACATTTAATTGAACAACAGTTTTGGTCAATTGAATGTTTGTTTAATATTTGATTAATTTAAATTAGTTTTATTATTTAACATTTTTATTTTATTTATATCATAACTTTTATTTATTTAGCTTACCATCTTATTTTATATTATTTAGCTTACCATCTTTTAGTAGTTTATTGTCATTTTTATCAACTGCATTGTTAATTGCTGAATTTGAATTTGAACTTTCTGTAAAACTTGATAAAGTCTCTAAGAGTATATCAGTTGCATCATTATTTGGAAAGATGGATTTAACTGCTGGATCTAACAAACATGATAATTTGTCTGTTTTTGAAAGTTTCAGACGCTGTTCTAATTTTGAGCTACAAGCTAATTTAAGCTTTTTTATCACAGGTAAATCGTTAGAAGATACCTGGAGGAGTGATGCAACTTTATGCTTGACCAATGGCAAAATAGAGAGAGAGTTACCCCCACTCACAACTTCTGTCAAGTTTTGAAATGGTTTAAGGAACTTTACAAGTTCGCCTAATAATTTTAAATCAAATTCATCTTGACACAATTCTCTTTTTCCAATTTTTTTTCAAAGTTTTTTTACACCATTATATAACTGTTCAATAGACTCTGTCAAAAAAATTGCACTGTTCCATCGACTACATACTTAGAGTTTTAAACTTTTATGTTGTTTAGATTTGTATTTTGAGTTCTCTTCAAATAGATTATCATTTTTTTCATATTCATCCTCACTATCTACAATAACCGAATTGTCATTTGGGTTTAATTGATTCTTATTCGATATTAGTTTAATTGGGAATTGTTCATCAAGGTTAACAAGTTCTTTTACTTCAGCAATTTTTCGTAATTTATTATAAACATCCACATCATCATTTGTACACAAGAATTCGTTAATTAGAACAGTAGATTTGAAGCTCAAACATGTAACAAAATTTCTACATTTCTTGAGCAATTTTAAGACTTCGAAACATTTGTTAAGACCATCAGAAACCAGAAGTAAATTCAGCACATGAGTAAGCAATGTTGTGACCCTTCACAACCTAGTAGACTAGATGTCTTCATCATATTTGCAGCATCATCGTGAACATTATGCAAATGTAACTCTCCATACTGCTTGCTAAACATATCTTTAATAACATTCTTCATAAAATCTGCAATATTTTCTGCTGGGTGGATTTCCAGTGGTGTTCAACCTAAAGTAAAATTTTTCTATCCCATTCACTGGTTATTACTGAACACTTTACACCTATATATGACAGTTTTTCGTATTTATCTGTCCGGCCATCAAAGAGTAAAGAAGCAGCAATGGAATATTTTAAAACATCTTTGACACTGCTTTTGACAGCTTTGAACATATCAATTAAAGCCCCGCATGCCAAAGATGAGCGTGATGGAGTGACTATACCTAAATTTTTTTCACAAAAATTTATAAAACCAGTTCTTTCAACAAGATTAAAAGATAGCAAATCGGTACAAAACCAAAGTACAATGTCACGAGTAATATCAAATTTTGCTATCGATGATGAACCGCTAACGCTGCACCAATTTTTTAAGATGTTATTATCTTTTTCTTCAGTAGATACTTTATCAGTAATAATTTTGTGTACTAAAAACAAATGATTTTTCATGTTTCCACTTGATGTAGAACGTTTTACTGAATGAATTTTCGACAAATGGGCAGGCTTTTTATTATCTAATTTGACTCTTTCAATTTCCAAACATGGTTTGCAATAATAATTGCTTTCATCGAGGACCATCTTCAGCTACTAATTCTCCATAATAATTCCAAACAAGTGAAGCGCAATTTTTTTTAAAGCACAATCTTATCTTCAAATATTTTATTGATGAGTTTTCATTTGGTTTGCGACAAGATAATGATGTATTATTTATTAATCTTTTCATATTAAATCTCTAATTACCAAAAAGTAAATGTACCTGAAAGAAAAGGAAATTTCTTTTATATGCAGTTTGCTCCTAATGCGACAGTAAATAAGAGATATTCGTTATCAAATTATAAACCGAGTCAAACCATGGAAGTAAAAGTTATTATATTGCCATGGTCAAACGAAAAATAAGCGCAAAAATGAAGTAACCACAACAAAATTCAGAAAAATCAGAGAAAAAAAAAAGGATTGAGCGTAACATTATAGTTTTAAAAAACAAAACTGACCATTTCAGCTGTATTTTAGCGGCGGCTGCATTTTGAATAAAATAGCGGCTATTAGTGGCTATTAATAAAAAACTGGCGGTAGTTGGATATTAACTAAATTGGCGGCAGTAGATGAATAAAGGCGGCTTCCAAGTCTAGACATACTTATATGGGCTCCAGAGGAAAACCGTGGCCAAGATCCGGTGGGTTCCCGATGGTTTTCCCATATGGGTCCCAGTTGCAAACCCAAATGGGCCCCTTACGGTTTTAAAGTACGGGATTTGACTGGGACCCAGCGGGCATACCCATATGGGCCCCATATGGAAACCGCGGCCAACTGGGTCCCGTACGGGAAAACCACGGTATCCGGCGGGATACCGTTGGTTTTCCCGTACGGGACCCAGTTGACGACCCGTATGGGCCCCGTACAGTATCCGAATGTCATTGTTAACTGGGTCCAGTTTTAAAATTTCAGCTACAATACTTTAAATTTGGCACATTAAAATAATGAAATAAAACTTTTATGTTATGCCAATTCTATTATTCATTTATTAGAGCTTAAAATGACATTAGCATCCATAACTGGGGCTAAGTATTACCTTTTAAATGTTAAAATATAATTAATACTGTTGTTATACAAAAATAATTAAAAATATTAGATACCCATAGCAACCAATTAAAATTATGATTTCCATAAAAATACTCGTATTTAATATAGTGTACATATCACGAATAAAAAACTGTTAAATAAATAACATTGATGTGAAAATTAGTTGCTACTATGTAAAAGTTGGTACCATAACAACCAAATTGCACTCAATTTGTAGCTAGAATACGTCTGGCTATTTCCATAAAACCAAGTGTGTTGGCTTCCTTACATGTTAAAGAACAGTTTATGATCATTCATTTGCTGCCCTACCACAAAAAGATGCATTTAATTTGGCACATTTAAGCAATAAATTTAAACTTTTGTGTTGTACCTATTTTAATATTCATTTATTACACCTTAAAATGACATTAGCATCTATAACTGTGGCTAAGTATTAGCTTTTAAATGTTAATTTGTAATAAAATATCAATCAATGTTGTTTTTATGCAAAAATAATTAAATAAAACTGTGTAACAAGGTAAACAAAATTATAAAAAAATTGTCAACTTTTCGCCAAATTATTATAAAGCTGTTCTGGAAAGATGATTAAGAATTATTAACAACAAATATAATAAAATAACTCCAGAACTTTTATTAGATATACATATAGAACATTGTATATGATTTTTATACAATTGGATCATGTCAAAATTTTTACTTTTGTCCATTTACGCTATAAGAAAATTACTTGAAGTAATCGCACGCCTTAAAAGAATATTTAATTCTACAAACATAGAAAAACCAGATAGTGGGCGATTATTTAAAAGCAGTTTATATTACCAACGGTAATTTATCATTAAAAATCTTATTTTATTTTTTTAACGATTATTATATTTATTTAAATAGACTAAAAATTTTAGTTAAATAGTTGCTTAAAATTAGATCTTCAAACATAATACATAATCGATATTATTCTCGATCGCCATATGATCAATAAATATTTTAGTTTTGCAATACTTTTATTTTTAATGTTATTATTATTATTACTTTTAATATTTTGTGTCACTCTAATATTATAATGAGTTTGACGAACTACTTTAGTTACATTATTATTTTTATTATATATTAAGTTATTTATATTTTTATTATATATTAGGTTATTTATATATATACTATATATTAAGTTAATTATATTTTTACTATATATTAGGTTATTTATATTTTTACTATATATTAAGTTATTTATATTTTTACTATATATTAGGTTATTTAGTTACTATGAGAATAAGTTTTAGTAATAATATTAATAGTATTAATAATATTACTATTATTAATGCTATTATTAACACTATCTTTACTATATACTTATTTAACGTAATGGTTGTAAGAAAATTTATCAAAAATATTTTATTTTACAATTTATCAAAAGTTTTAATAAAACAAGCCCTGAAACAAGATCTGTTAAAGAATGAAATTTTTATTTTACAAAAAGATATTGCATATCTTACTGAAGGAAGAAATCGCAACTTGTTGTCACAAGAAGATTACCAAATACTGGAGCAAAAGCAAAACCTTTTGGTAGAAAAAAACCAAGATCTTGTACTTGAAAAAAAGCAATAGAAGCTTTAGATTCAGATATTAGGAAAAAGTTGTGTGGAATTAAAAATTCTATATCAAAAGGTCCACCGCTTGCCGGTGGTCAGGACAGTTTAATAAAAGCAATTGTTGATATTGCCATGAAAGAGTCTGCTTTTGAGGATAGGAGAGAAACTGATAAATTCTTCAAACTGTAAAAACATTAAATGACTTAGTTAAAGAGTTGAAAAATCATAGTTACAATCTCTCCAGATCATGAGTCTACTTAAGATTACTTCCACGCAGATCATTGAGCACTGAAGGAAAAAGACATTAACATTAAAACTGCACTTGTTCGGTTAATAAGAGCATTAAATTCTGAGCATAAATATCATACAGATACAAAATTTGCCAAACTATCCGTCAGTGCCCCTGAAGAACTTGCAGCAGGCTTGGGTCCTAAAGAAGTGACGTTTTACTCCCAGGATAATAAAGCTAGGTAGTCCGGTAGAATTTAGTCTTAACCTAGAAAAAATTAGTATAAAGACATGTTATATATCGTTGGAAAGCTTATTTTTTCCTCTTTTAAATGAGTAATTGGTAATTTTTTTTATTTTGGGGAAAAAAAGTTGTGACGTCATAAAGATTAGCAGAAAAGCACCAAAATTGACGTTTTTTTACTAAAAGAATTTATAATTTAAGCAAGTAAATGTAATATATTTTTATATTTATTACTCCTAAGTATTAGTAGTTGGTTTAATGAACTGAAAGCGAAATAATAATAACTAAAAGTACGGTATAAAGGCAGAGGGGGACGCTACTTTAGCCAATTTTTTGAAAATTTGACTTAAAGATGTGTTTACAAAACAAATATATTCAAAATATATAAAATACTGTTAAACGTAATTATTCTGTAATGTTACCAAAAGCATGTTAAAAAATATTTACAAAGAAGTTTATCTTTATGTATTAAGTTTATCTTACTTATTCTGATTAAATTAAAATTTATGTAAAAACATCTGAGAAGTGACGGTCATGGGCTGGTTCATTTTCTTCGTCAACTTTTTCAATATTTGTACAGTTAATCCCGTGACAGGTAGCACACGATGAAGTGCAGTGAAGTCCCATCTTTCTGCAGGAACATTGACTCGAACAGGAGTTTTTACACCCACATCGAACAACCTTTAGGATATCCTCTGGACCTGCGTTTTCATCTGTCGCTATTGGTGAGTACATAAAGCCATTTAATTTCCATCCCCAATTAAGTGGGTCAAGATCAATTTCACTTAGACATCTCCAAATACGCACTTGATGATATACTCTCAATCCATGGTAGTAAGCAGCTCTAGGAGATGGTGGAAGAACAGAAGGGTCTATGTGAGCTCGATCTGAGTTTATCATTTCCTCGTACTTTTGCTTTCGTATTTGTTGTAGATTTGATGTTGAGGAATGTAGCAGCTGAAAGAAACGAATTGATGCATTTCCAATCTCATCAGGCGATTTATCATCATGGTAAAAAATATTTGCTGCATTGCACAAGTCTTTGGCTTCAAGCTTTCTAAAAATTGAAGTCTTTCCAAAATTGTGATTTGCTGATGTTGTATCACAACCTGTAAATGCGTGCGCAAAAAAAATATTGTTAATGACATGTTCTGCTGTACTGCCAATAATCTGATCAATCAACTCTTTTTGTCATACTTGTTAAATATATTTTGTGTAAAGATTCAACTGATTTACAGTGGTGTAATAAGAGGCAAAGAATATCGCTGTCATCAGCAAATATTGTGACGGGCTCTGTTTTGGAAAAGTTAAGTGCAATTTTAACGATTGTAGTATCTGCGTCAGAATGACATACATACACAGTAAAACCTCTTTCTCTTAATCTAACTTCTAGAATTCGGATAAATGATTTTTTGTTGGCGTAGTTAGAGAAAAATTTACTTCTATCAGACGGACAAGGATTGCTTTTATGTATTTCAACTGCAAATTGTGATAAAGATCCACGCTTTATACGCGTAGCGTCTTTTGTAGAATTTTCATATCCATCGAATACTACTACACTAACTTTAAGGTAATTAAGAAATTGGATGTACTTTTCAAAAATATTGTCAAATATTTCACCCTTGTTCCAATCGCAGCAGTATAAAAGAGCGCCACCATCGGCAACTTTTAAAGAATAAGGAGCAAATGGCATAGATATAACTGGCTTTGTTAGGTAATTTTTCAGCTTGTGTTTTTGAGCACTGCGCATAAGACCATCTTTAAAAAGTGACATAGGGAACGAAGTTAGTTCATAGTAAAAGTAGTCTTCAATTTCTTTTTCTGGTTTTTTCTCAACGATAACTGATAAACGCAAAAACAATGTCAAGGGATCAACTGATATATTTTCATTGTTGACTTTAATATTTGAGTACAGTCCTTGAAGATTTTTGAGTTGATTACTCCTTTTGAAGGATACTTCTGTGTATGTCATATCATTCATTTGTGCCAGTATTGATGCACCAATGCTTTCCGAACAATCACAAGTCACCTGATTAAACTCATCTACAAGCCTTGAGTTCAGAGCCTCAAGTTGTTCTCTTACATCAAATGGGCTATGAGAATCAAACCATGATTTAATTTTTTGAAAATCTTCAGAGTCACGTCTAATCCTTCCCGCACAAAGTTCTTTGTGTTCTTTACTTGAGTTTCTTGGCGAGGTTAATGAATTTATTGCTTCTGTCATTTCAGCGCACCTTGATAAAAAATATTATTTCTATATTTGTAAATATTTGCCCCATTTAGTTTTTGCTGGAAATATCTATTTTATTAGCAAATTCCAAGTAAACGAAACAATAAATATTTAATTTTATTTTTACCTATGCATTGTACTTGTCCAAACATGTAAAACATTTTCAGTAATTCCTCTGCCAACAACTCCTCCTTTGCCCTTTAACGATTTCATTAATATCTGTTCTATTGATAAATCAGTCCATATTCCAGACCAACTCTTTGAAGTGCGCCTTACTGTATGTTCTCCATTGAGGAACTGTTTATATACTTCTGGGTGAGTGCATGCTAATTCATCCACTGATTGTAAATATAAACGTAATGATTTTGTATAATTATTGTGCCCTGTTGAGGCAAGTAGTTTTAGCATACATTTTGTTGTAGCAATATGTAGGTTCCAGTTACTAGTTCTTTCCGCTCGAATAAACTCTTGTACAATAAATATATAGTGAACATAGTTTAGCCATAATTTTGCAGTTCGTGATTTTGCCATGTATTCTTCTTGCTTTTTTTCAAATAATAGAATTAACTTCTTTTCAAGGTCAGTGTCGCCATTTTTGTTATGCATATTTGAGCTGTACATTAACTTAATTTCAGTTTTTTCTTCATCGCTTAGATCAACCCAAACTTCCTCCAGCAATATAGATAAGATAGAAGATGCAGCAAACATATGGCCTCGAAGACTTCGAGAAATTGCTTTTCCAGAAAACATGTGGTTGACTGAAGCGGAAGCGTAAACAGTTTCAAGAGCAGTTTTTAATCCACTTCCTTCCATCAATGTTCCAATAGCTCCAAGAAAACTCATTAGCTGATGAAATCCACCAATTCTAATAAAAACTTTCATTTTCTTTGAAGCCGCAATTTTATAGGCTTTCACATAAAGCTGTTGATCAAATGTAACACATGGCATTCCAAGTTTTAGCTTTTCTGATTGTATTACAACGAAACTTAACAAAGAATATAAAGCATTAAAATCAGTTGCCGGTAAGTTGATTACTGGAAGCATGGATACTTTAGAAATAGGAAGAACATTATTAACTTGACGACTCATGTAGGCAGCCCAACTTGGGCATTGTAATTCAAAGATATGCGACATGTTCCAAAGTATATTGACAAGGTTTGGCTTTGAAGTAACCTTAAATAAAAGAAAGTTAAAAGTTAATGATTGTCTCATATCATTTTTATTATATTTTAAAGCTGTACATGAAATTTAAACACTAATTTTTGGAAACGCTATCCCTCTTAACCCCAGTCAAGTAAATGCCTTTGTAAATTCTTGAAACTTTATTTGAGATAAAACCGGAACGTCAGAGCTGTAAAACTGAGAAATTGTAATCAGTTTGTCAAAGTTTATGTTGGACCAATAATCTTTTTTATCCCTAGGCAATCTTTTCTTATTTGAGTTCTCAATAAAATTTCCATTTGCAATTGATATGGAACCTAATCCGTGATGTGTATTTTTACCATCAATTGTTGCTAAATCATGATCTGTGTTATCCCCAACAAACTGAATAGATGTTGTACCTTCAGGGCAAAGTATATCGTTAATTTTATCGTGTTTCACTATGTTCTGCTTGTAACGAATGACCTGTTAAATAAATTTAGTTTTTCTTGTATTCTATATTGTTATGTGTAAAAATTTTTTTAAAACAAATACAAATAAAATTATCACTTAATAAACAAACCTCGTCGTAACTTGATGCAAAACCCAGTTTAGCAAGTAGAACATTTAGCCACTTGGAAGAAAGTACATTATCAACGGTAACGGCTACTCCTAACTGCATTGGCATTATTGATTGTGGCCTCACTGCAGAAAACAATGCTTGTGAAATTGACGTTTGTTTTAATGGCACAGGAATTAGTTCTCTGATAAACACCTTCAGCAATAAGGGTATGCAGGTGTTTTCATTGTTAGTTACATCTTCTATTAAAGGATACGTTTTTACATCATGGTCAAAATTCTTTATACAATCACTCAATAATTTTGCTGCTGCAGTTATAACTCTGATTTTTTCGTCCTCTGCATTGTGTTTTTTTCTGGTGTACCAGTTTTCGCATAATATATGTCTAAATCTGTCCAGTATAATTACATTACTTTTACCTTGTCGCGAGACTAATTGGATAGAATCTCCGTATTTTTCTTTTAATTTATTTTGCGTCATTTTAAGGGAATATATTTCTTCTCCTAATGTTTGCATCATCTCGTAAAACTCAGAGACTGTGTATAGATCAATATCTTGTTTTATGCATGCTGCATTAAAGACAGTAAGCTTTTCTGTTGATGTTGGTCTTCCACAGCTTGATGTAGTAATAGGTTTTTCAAATTTTGCACGACAATAGATGTGATATCGTGCTTCAACAGCTACAAGATCATTTATATTCAAAAGTCTAGCTTCAACCGTTTTAGATAAAAAATCGTTACGTTCGTTGCATAATTCTAGAGTTGCATGATAAATTTTTGATGATTTTGTTCTTACTTCTATGAAATTATTTCTCTCAGGATGGCGACTGTCAAGTGTGCACATATTTCCACAATAAAAACATTGCTCTTTAAAATTAAAAAAAATCTGTTCTGATCGAGTTGAACGTTTTCTTTCAATAGGAGTTTCCATCGATGCTTGTGTTCGACACGATGAGTGAATAAAAACCTTTTCTCCTGTCTCTTGTTTTTTATTCAGTTCATTTACCAATACATTTAAATCCAATTTTAAAGCACATTCAATTAATTTTCCAAGAGCTCCTTGGTTATCAACATTCCTTCCAAATCTTGCCCCCACTTGGCTCAACGAATCTCCTTCTAATTTCATTTTACCACACAATGCACATACAGAGGATTCATTTTTTAAGTCCATAATTTTTCAGTTTCAGAACTAGTTTTATTATCACTTACAAGATCAGATAATTTATATTAAAATCTGAATATAGCAAATCATTACATAATTATAAACACTAAGATAAATAATTTATTAAAAAGTTTTTGATAAATATTGCCAAAAAAATTCGATTACATTTCGAATACAAAAAGAATATTACATTCTAATAACTTTAAAATTCGAAATGTAGAACAAGGAATTTTTATTCCCTCTACCCATTTTTACTTACAGAAACAAAGTTTAACAAAAATATTTGACAAAAACAAACAAAAAATCAAAAAAATTCCTCTTGCAAAATTCAAAAAAGGTCCTTTGGGGGGCTGTGGCCCCCGCGGCTCCGAAAGCCATGTTTCTAGTAACAAAAAATATATATATATACTCAACACTTTTATATTATTTAAATATAAGTGTTATTATAGTTACAACGCAACTTATTGTACAGCATACTTAAAATTTATCAGCAACGTTTAAAATTTCGTATTTTACTCCTAATCTTTGTGACGTCATAACTTTTTTTCCCCAAAATAAAAAAAAATACCAATTACCCATTTTAAAGAGGAAATAATAAGCTTTCCAACGATATATAACATGTCTTTATAATAATTTTTTCTAGGTTGACCCCTTTTTTGGTGAAATTCTACCGGACTAAGGGTGCTAATTGGATTGACAGCTGCAAACAAACAAGCACCAATGATGATGCATATGGAGTACAAGGTGACTTTAGCTGATCATGATTTTGTAATTGCTTCTCAACACAAACTTATTCTTTGAGTCATAGAAATCGAAAAAGATTGCATAGAAAAACAAGCAGTCACATACTCTGGCCCAATGTACATAGTAATCAGAAGTACAAAACATTATTCATCAACAGCACTAAGAAGACATGAACAGAATACACAATCTTCCTGCTTTTAAAAGCAGCTTATTTATTAAAGATGGAGTTAGCAGACCAATCATGATTATAACTGTTGATGGTAGGCCAAATTAAAATCCAAGATATGAAAAAACAATTCATTGTGCAAAGACTTATTTCAAAGCGCAAGACCTTGATAGAATATTTGAGGCCACTAATGCTCCTGATAGAAGTGCCTTTAACTGGGTAGAGAGAAGAATAGCTCCGCTAAGCCATGATCAATCAGGAATTTTTTTTTTATATATATCATTTGATCATTTTGGAAGCCATCTTAATTCATGAGGAGAAACAACAGATAAAGTTATGAAGAAGGCAAATTTTTCCAAAGCTGGTGAAGTTCTTGCACAAATTTGGTCAAGCACAGTCATTGATGGATTTGAAACTAAAGCCGACTATATAAAACCAAACAGTGAAAAATGTGTACAGTTAGTACAGAGTGGAGTACAGTTAGGAACAGAGTGGGATGCTTAAACATATCAGAGAAAGTCAATACTTTTTTTTTTTTTTATTAAACTTATGGAAAATAATAAATAGGTATACAAAAATCCGTGTTTCACGGAACCGATATTGTGCTAAAATTCTGTGCCACGATTATTAAAGTTTGCTTTTTGACAGGAGGTAGTAACGTCTTTTTTATTCTTTTTTTTAAGAATTTTACATTCACTTAGACCTTTTTAAAAACTAGAATAGTTGCACTTTCTTAATGTGTAGTTTTTGATTATACTGACAAAAGTTAGAGATGATTTTATTAAAGTAGCAGATCCCCTTAAAATAAAGTTGCCTAAATTGTTGTAATAAAGCATCAATTGCAATTAAATTTTATATTATAAAGCATCAATTGCAATTAAATTTTATATCAATTAAATATTTTTATTACTATTTTAAAATTTTGAAAAAAAAAGTAATCAGGGAGTAGTTAGACATTTAAGCAGCCATTTTGAAAAACTTTAAAACAAGATTATAAAAGTTTGATAAATGCTGCTGACTCCAAATTTTCAAGGTATGTTAGGAGAACTATTAACTAGGGTTTCAACCACTTTTGTGTAAAACGGGTAAATATTTCAAAAGATAATAAAATAAAAGATTTTTTTTTTAAATTAGTAAAATTAAGTACTTAAAAAGATAAAAAATTGTACTTAATATAAAAATTAGACCTTTGTTGAGGTACAAACCCCAGACAACACATCAAGGAACATTTCCTAAAAATTTCAAATCAAAATCTACATTAGAAGTTGAGAAAACGTGTTTAATGTGCTGCAAAGTATAAAAAAAATGAAACACAAGAAAAATGCTTTTACAGATTTCATAATAAAAAAATAAAATTGTTATCATTCTAAAAACCACCAACAGAGTATGATGTTCTTTCTTCATTTTCTTTATCTATGAATCCTTTTTTTATTGCTCTCAGCACCTTTCTTCTACTGATACCTGCTGTGGAAGTCTTTTTGGTCATATAACCTATTCGAGTTGAATTTTTTTTAATTGTCCCAATGTGCATAAATTGACCGGTTTTTATCTGCAGTTTTTTTAAAACTTCATATAGCCCAGTTGCTCCATCATTAAACTCTAAAACAGCAGATGATACAGCTATTTCAAAAGTACTTTGGCTAACATAAACATCCTTAGGACATTTTTTCCAAATGAAATTGTTGATCGCTTCGTTATTATTTTGCGTCTGTCCATGCAAACACTTGGATAATAATTCATCTCTGCTTAAATCTTGAAAGATAGGTTTTAAAATTTTTGTTATTGCTAATGGAAGATTTAATTTAGCTTTGTAATTCGATTTACCTGTTAATTTATTTGACTGCCACATGCACCAGCTGTTTATACATCAAGGACAAAATTTATGCTGTGCTGCTTCATCAATAATATTTGAGTTATGGCTTTTTAAATACTCTTTTTCATTTCATAAATGCTGTTGAGATATTGTCTTATTGCAGTACCATAATAGTTCTGCAAAGTATTCATGGCTTTATCTGTTAATCGTCCTTTACCCATTATTTTCCCCCCATCAGACAGTTTATTTAGTTTCATTAATTGACACAAGTTTCGCAATCCTGTTCCCATACTCTTTTGAACATGCCCAATACACTCTTTTTTATCAATACTAACATTAGGTTCATATGGTTCAGACTTAATAACATCATTATATGAGGATGTGTCTCCATCTCCAATATAAGATGTATACCTTAGTTTGTACTTCTCCACAGATTGTCCAAACATTTCAATGGCACCCACAGATTCCATTGATCCTGAAGATTTTACGAGGTTAATAAGACAATTGTGATTATTTTGCCAGTTATTATAGCCAGGTTCGTTCTTTCTTTTGTTCCAATATTCGCAACCTTTGCATTGTTTTGATAAAACAAAATGGTCTATACATTTTTGATTATTTGTTGATATCAAAGTTACAACACCATTAATGGATGTATAACCTCTTTTTTGCCATGTACCATCTACAGAAACATGGCAATCAACAATACTTACATTATGACTGTTATCATCCAACAAAACAATATTATATGTCTTTTTTGCAGCATTCAACATGCAACTATTAGCTGCTTCAACATAAGTACTGTGGAGTGACTTTTTAATCTTACCATAGTTTTTTTTTGTTATTGGTCTTGGCATATTCATGCAACGATTAAATGATCCTATAGAAGTATAACCTTTTCCTATTTCTCGAAAAGCAACAACAATTTGCGCATTGACTTCTGCACTTCTCTTATTTACTACTGAAGTTTGGAATGTGTCTATAACTTCGTCACAGTTTTTACAAAAAATTTTAAATTGCAAGCAAAATCCCATTTTGCTTTTTCTAAAGGTTACCTTGCAAAGTAATCTTATTTCCACATTCAGGACAACAAATATACTTACTAAATAATCTTTTTAAGATGGAAAAGTTCATAATAAAGTTATAGTTGTTTTCATAATCATCATTCTTATCCTCGACATTTTGAGTAGTATTCATTTTCGAAAATAACTTCTTTGCACTTGAACAACATGCAATTGATAAAGGTAAAGTATTTTTCTGTTTTTCGTTGCATGTGTAATGATTGCCTTTGAACTTGTATTTACTTTTTCTAATCGTACTATGAGTCATTTTTTCAAATATAAAATACAAACTTTAAATAAGCTTTTAAAACGAACATGCAAATATAGTCAGAAGATACGATTTTATTTACTAGAGTTCATGCTGTGGAATCTATCATACAGTTAACATACACTTTCCTGATCATAAATATATTTCTATGATTGGATGGTTTTAAAAATACGTAATGTTTTGAAAACGCGGAATGTTTTAAAAGTCAAAACAATGTGGTTTTTTAAATAGCGGTATATGTATATCTAGGTAGGGGTCGTGTATTGTCAATACAATATATTATTTTTGCTTGAATAAAGTGGGTATATATATAGGTTATGCATATATAATGTGTTTTTATGGTGTTCTTTCAAAGTTATGAAGCTTTTTTAATGACATTTTTTTCATCTTTAAAGTCGACCAAAAATACATAATATTGCCAATCAGAGCAAACTTCCAAAAAATATATTTCTTTAAATTTTTCTTTTGAAATTTATGTAAATGCAGATCACCTATAGTTTAAGATTTACAAAATAATAATATTCAATACGTGGTAAAAGTGTATTGAATATTATAGTGTGTATATAGTATATATATATATATATATATATATATATATATATATATATATATATATATATATATATATATATTATAGTATGTATACTATATACACACTATAATAATATATATCTAGACTAGATACTGGTGTATATAGTTACTATATACATATATAATATATGTATATAGTAACTATGTACACCAGTATCTAGTCTAGATACTGGTGTATATAGTTACTATATTACTATTCTAGATATTAAATAGGCACATCTTTTTGATTTTAAGATTTTCACTGCTTAGATAAGTAATGATATTTAAATTTATGTTATTTGTATTTTTCATCTTTGTTAGTTATGGGAAAAAGTAAAAAGATTTATAAAAGCACGTTTATATCACATATTTTTTTTATCTATAATATATGTGTATATATATATGCGTGTGTGTGTGTGTATATATATATATATATATATACGCATTTTATATTTTGACATTGCTTTTAAAAAGTTTCCAGTTTTTTGTGGGTTTTAACTTTAGCTATATACATGATGGAAATATCTCCTTCATTTCTAAAATTGTTTGCTCAAAACTGCTAGCTAATAACTACAAATTACTTGTTTTCGCTAGCACCTATATTCTTGGCTTAAAATCATTTCTATCTGCTGTATAATGTGCCTAAACAGTTTATTTAAACTTTTATTTTTTAAAAATTAATACGATTTATATTGTTTTATTGTTTAAAGTCCAATTATTAAAATCATTTCTTTGTGCATCTTTTTTAAAATTTCAACTGTATTTTATCTAGCCTTAAAGTTGTATATCCTTTTTTTTTAGTTGACCTAGGACTATAAATTTGGTATCAAAGTTTATCATTTAATAATCTCAATATAATTGAACTGGTTTGATTTAAAAAAAAGTTTAAATTTTTAATATGTGTACATATATATATATATATATATATATATATATATATATATATATATACATACATATATATATATATACATACATATATATATATATATATATATACATATATATATATATATAATATATATATATATATATATATATATATATATATATATATATATATATATATATATATATATATATATGAAGACCTCAGTGGAAAAACCGGCGTTGTCACATTGAAAAAGTATTTATTGATCATTAATAAAAGTCTTTATTTAAAGCAAATGAAACTAAGCAATTTAAAAAAATTTATATTATAATTATTTTATTTAAAATTTATTCAAAAACAAAACATTTTGTAATTTTTTATACAAAAATTTTTTTTTCTTTGCTTTAAATAAAGACATTTATTAATGATCAACAAATACTTTCTCAATACTTTTTAAATGTGACAACGCCGGTTTTTCCACTGAGGTCTTCATATATATGTATATATACATATATATATATGTGTATATATATGCATATATATATACATATATATATATACACATATATATAAATATATACATATATATATACATATATATATATATATACACATAAATATATATATATATATATATATATATATATATATATATATATATATATATATATATATATATATATACATATATATATATATATATATACACACAGTTTTCCACTCGCCCACATGTCCGCCAATACTTTGGTCAGCCTTTTTTTTAGCGCTTGCCAATAATTTTCAAGTGTGTTTTTAAATTGAAACAAACTTTTTTCTTCATTAAGAAGTTCTTTTTCCTATATTAGGAAGTACAAAAAACAATTTTTTTTAAAAATTGCACACGCCAGACAAATAATGACTGTCCGGCCAGCGCTTATCCGTGCGCTGGTGGTAACATTCAAACGGAGAAGACTGGTGGTCATACATTGGCAACCCCTATGTCATTCCTAAGATCTATATAAGGGGGGCACCCTACCAGTGTTTATAACTTCTGACAAAATGCACAATAGGTGTAGCCCCCTCTGGTAGAATTTGAGAATAACCTGGGGATCCACTGAAGTCGACCACAAAATTGTGCCCTAATTTACAATGATTTTATTTCTAATTTAGAAAAGACCACTCTCCAATTTTTTGTAATAAGTCTAACTAAACTGTTTAGGGCAACTTTAAAAAAATATATATATAAAAAAAAATCGAGTTGGCATTTTTGTAATTTAACACACCTAGTAAAATTATGCTAAATGCCTAAATTTTAGGTGTTAAGTTTATTTTCAAATGTTTTAAGTTGTTTCATTGGATTCCTCATCCCAAAATATGTATAGGTACATATTTTTAGCATTTTAGTACACACAGAACAATGACATAGCTTTTTAGTACACACAGTCCAAAACCATTTTTTAAAATAGCAGATTTTTGATGGTTTAAGTCAAAGTTAAAACAGCTATATCTTTGGAACCGGTTAGAATTAGATGATAAAATTTTTTGAATCATCATAACTTATTAAAATCTTTGAGTGGTGCAAAAATCAGCAAATTCTGAGACTTAAGATTGCATGCCCTAGATGTTTTCACATGGAATTCCCGTTAGATAATGTTCCTTTAGGTTAGGTATGCCATCGCCTATGGATTAGGTTTAGGCTGCAATCTTTTAATTAAAAGAAAGAAAAAATATTATAAATCTCTTCTTTTTATCGTTTACTTTCGAAAAACATTTAAGAGTTCTATATATATATATAAATATATATATATATATATATATATATATATATATATATATATATATATATATATATATATATATATATATATATAATATAAAATATAGTATAATAAATATTAAAAATTAAAAAATTTAATATTCACATAATATAAGAAATGTTGCGGGTGGCGTTATAGGACGCATGAGACTTTTGTCACCATGAGTACCTTTTTTAAAAAAATGATATATCATTAAAAATATTTTAGTTGAAAGAAACAAATTTATGATGTTTTAGAGCTAAACAGTTATATTAATTAATAAAAAATATAAAATGTTATATTTACATAGTAAACAATCAAATTAACTAATAATAAATAAAAATATGTTAACTTTTTCAATGTTTTTATGCTAAATTTTAATCTTTTAGAACTATTTCAACAAATAATTTTGCAAACAATGAAGACTTTTAACAGCATATTTTTGGGTTCATTTTCGGGCATTTTGAGTGTAGAAAATGCACTTTTTATGAATTGATATTGAAATAAATAGTGGAGGAAAATAAGATTGTGTTGGTAAATTTTGATTTCTTGATACAATTAGATCAGCTTGTAGAGCTGAAGAACCATCAAGGGCATAAGTAAGGTCTGTTTGGGCCAAGTTCAGAGAATTATCTCCACTTTTAACCACAAGAGGTACTTCATTAAAGATTAATGGAAAATTATATAGCCCATAGGTCCACGTATTATGATGTATGCCAGTGAAACATGGAAAATAAGGATTAATGATGTTTAGAAAAGACAGAAAAGATGATGATTAGATGGATGCGTGGTGTGGCTCTAAAAAACAAGAAAAGCAGCGATGATTGTAGAAAGAGATTAGACTTAGTGAGTATATCTGATAGGGACCGTTAGGAAAGATTGAGGTGGTTTGGACATGTAGAGCGAAAGAATGCAGATAACTGGTTATCAGCATGTAAAGAGTTAAAAGTTTGAGGACAAAAAGGTATCTATATATAGGTATCTATAAGGGTATATAAATAAAATATATATAGCAAAAACATATTTATTGTAATGTCTTGATTTATTTGGAAAAAAAAAGTTTCTATATTAGCAGTAAACAGATTGTGCGTTATTCAAAAGGGGCAATTTTTTGTAAATTTTTTTTCAAGGTAAATTTTTGATAAAATTATCATTTATTTAAATATTTCACTTTCTAATATATTTCTATTATATTTTAAATATAATATATTAAATAATATAATAAAAATAAATCAAATACATAAAAACATAAATGATGCCCAAAAATAGACGACACAAAGTGCACACAAAAAAAGACAACAATAAAACTTAAAAATTATTCTTTTCATTTCTTCGAAACATAGAGATTTTTATATTTTATTTCAGTTTTTTTTAACTATTTCCATTTTTGAATTCTTGTTTCTTTATTTATTTTATGTTCTTTAATTTATTTTCATTCAGCTTTCAAATTTTTTTTTGTAGTTAATTTTTTAATGACTAGACTTAAGACTTGATTTGATATGTTACTGAGCAACTTGATACTTGACTTGAGACTTGATCTCAGTGACTTGAGACTTGACTTGCGACTTGCAAGTAAATTATTATATTATAGTATATATTATATATATATATATATATATATATATATATATATATATATATATATATATATATATATATATATATATATATGTTTATATATATATATATATATATATATATATATATATATATATATGTAAATTATGTTAGTGTATTTTACAAATAGAGTGCTTAATGTTCTTAAAGAACAGAGCAATAATAAATTAGTAAAAAACATCTAACTTTTATCTTCGACTTGAAGTTTCACCATTGCTGGATCATCAGGAAGAGTTACTAAATCTCAAAAAAAAATTCAGTTTATAGAAAAAAATATTTTACAAATAGAGTGGAAGTTATAAATTATTATATAATATTTTTAATTACTATATTTTTTTGTTAACGGGAAGTTACAGAAAGTAATTATGAAATAATTTTCTTTGGAATGGGGATAGTTTAATTTGGTCATTTGTTTTTATAATTTTTTAAGAGGTATTTATTTTCGTGCCTACATTTAGAAATTAATTCAGATTTTTTATTTAATAAATTTTCTTGATTTAAATGAGTAATTATTTCAAATTTTTCTTGCAAACATAGCATACATTTTTTGGAAATGTTATTATAGGCAGGGGCAGATTTTAGAATAGACCATTGTAAATTAAAATTTTTATTTTTTTCTTTTAAATTTTAAATATATTTTGACAGCATAGTCTCTTTTGAATATTGTTTGTGGTTGGCATATTTATTTCATAATTACTTTCTGTAACTTCCCGTTAACAAAAAAATATAGTAATTAAAAATATTTTATAATAATTTATAACTTCCTGTAAAATATTTTTTTCTATAAATTGAATTTTTTTTGAGATTTAGTAACTCTTCCTGATGATCCAGGAATATATATATATATATATATATATATATATATATATATATATATATATATATATATATATATATATATATATATATATATATATATATATATATATATATATATATATATATATATATATATATATATATATATATATGTATATATACGAGGGTCACTATTTATATTTTGGGAATTGGCAGAAAACATCGAATCTGTGACGTTGGATCCCACATAATTTGACAATCGCTCAAAAAAAGGCTTTTGTTGTGGTGCTTCAAAAGACGTTTATAAAATCGTGACAGGTGATGAATCATGGATATATTCATATGAGCCTGAAAGTAAGCAGCAGTCGACTGTATGGTTGTTCCGAGATGAACCAAATCCAACAAAAGTTGTTCGCGCACAAAGCACTTCAAAGAAAATGGTGGCCTTTTACTTCGGAAAAACTGGTCATATTGTAACAGTGCCTCTAAAGGATTGTAGAACAGAAAATTCTGAGTAGTACACAACCATCTGTTTGCCAGAAATCTTCGGTAAAATAAGGAAAACAAACAGACGTCGAATTGTTCTTCATCATGACAATGTAAGCTTTCACACATCGGCTCAAACAAGAGACTATTTGAGCACTCAAAACATCGAATTGATGGGTCACCCGCCGTACAGCCCTGACATGGCACCCAATGATTTCTTTTTGTTCCCACCCGTGAAGTATAAACTGCGTGGTCAACAATTTTCATTGCCCGAAAAAGCTATTGAAGCTTTCAAAAATCATGTTTTGGAGATACCAGAATAAATGCTTTGAAAATTGGTTTAAGCGCATGCAAAAGTGTATCGATCATCGTGGCAAGTACTTTGAAAAACAATAAAAATATATTCGCAGCTTAACTATTTGTTTTTGTTCCTATTCTCGAAATATATATAATGACCCTCGTATACAGCATTCAAAATTCCGCTTTTTTAGCCTCGGCTAACAAATGCCGTAGCTGAACTCCCTAAGTACCATTTACCTCAGCAACATTTTTAAATTTTTGTGTTTTTAATAAATCTTTTCCTTATAATTTCTGGAATGAAATACAATAAAAAACTCTTTTTATTACTCAATAAAATGAATTTGGTAATATTTGGTTTTAAAAATTATTTCCTTTATAGCTATTTATTAACATTATTGAAATATGTTTTATGATAATTTCTTTTGCCACTGCACCTTTTTGCCGAGGTAATTTATCAAAATACTGTAAGGCCCTCGGCAAAAACTTTGGCATATGCTGAGTGCAGAGGTTTCGAATTTTGAATGCTGTATATATACATATATATATATATATATATATATATATATATATATATATATATATATATATATATATATATATATATATATATATATATATATATATATATATATATATATATAAATTTTATTACATTTTTTAAATCACGAAGCTATTTGTTTTATAATGATATATTTTTTATAAATATTTACGAGTTTCAAGTTTTAGCTTAATACTATGGGGCAGAAGTTATATAATAGCTGAAACGTTTCTTTTTGGTAATTTAGTCAAACGACTATAAAGAGATTATGAAAATAAATTGCAATGAGTGAAATTTAATGTAAAAACTTCGATTTTAACGTTTTTACTGTTTATGGAAAGTTAAAATATGAAGTTTTTAGCCATTTATTAAATATTTTATTGCTGAAAACAAGGAAACTTTTTACTTTCGAATAAAAGAGACATTTTTGGAATGTAAATACTTTACACATTTGTTTCAGCTGTTTGTATGACGCTGCCCGTCGCGTTTTATGTATTTTAGTGGTAGTTTTATTTTGTTTGATACTCTCATTGAAAAATTTATAAAAAAACTAATAAATTATATAAGAAAAGCTTAAGCTCTACTTTTTTTAAATATATAATAGTAATAGTCGAAAATAAACGGAAAACATTAAAATTTTAGTTTTTAAGAAATTCAAATTGTTCGAATCTCTCCTTAACTACGCTGAGGTATCTTTTTATAACTTTTTACGCCGGTCAAAAAAATCCATTTTCCAAATTAAATTTATTAAATTTCCGGTAAAAAGTTAATGGGTTTAAATAGAAAAACTTTTACGTTTTACGTAACAAGAGACCCAAACCCCACTTCTGGGCATGTTTTGCGACTTTGGTTAGGAAGGAGGCGTGAACTTCCTGTTAAATGCTTTCCCGTGATGCTCTCTGATAAGACCGTTAGGACTTTTTGGACACCTAAAATTAAGTTTAAAAAATACGTTGATATATATAAGCATATTTTATTACAAAATCAAGCGCGAAATTCAATTTTTTAGTTAATTTCAAAGTTTAATGAGCTGAAAAGTTGCTGCAAAACAAGATCTTAAGTCCGTTTTTACTTTTCTGGGAAAAAAAACATTTAATGTTTTAAAATGAACTGCCCAAAATAACGCGAATGTTACCATAAAAGTGCAGAGTTTGAACAATAGTTTTTTTTTATAAAGCACATTATTAAATCGTTATTAATTCTGTTTTAAATCACCATTTATTTTCACTTTTAATTTTCCGAGATTTTAACTATTGTTGTCCTGTATATGTATACATATATTTTTATTGAAAAAGAAACTGCGTATATGCAGTTTCTTTTTCAATAAAAATATCTTAAGAGTACTTTTCAAATAAAAACCTTGTATATATACTATAAAAAAGATACGTGCATACAGAAATTAGATTTCTTATAAGCAGCAGTATTTTATACTATAACTACCTACACTTTATGTAGACCTAGGTTATTCTACGTAGTGGAGTAATGTGGATCTATATAGACAGCTTCAAATAAAGGCTTCACAGACCCGTTAATAGTATTTTAAGTAATAGCTTTTTGTTAAATTTATTTAGTAGGGTTTTCAATCATGATTTTAAGACATATTTTGTCAGAAGGCATAACTTAAACATTGTTTTTTTTTTAAACGCAGTCAGTTAAAGTCAGAAATTAGTTCAAATAGGCTCAGATTACCCCACCCACCCTATATACGTATTTTCATTGTATGTTTAATTTTCAAGTATTTTAAATTTTTTGCCAAAAAATGGATTATGGATGAAAATAGATATATTTATTTTTCCAGGATATTTAAATTTTACCTATAGTTGCAAAAACTTAATCAATTTTGATTTGATACAATGTACGATAATTTTTATGGCCCTATGGAGTATTTTAAACCAATAAATTGATTTTCACCAAAAATGAACTTTAGTTTTGCTTTGTAGCGACGATATGTAAAAAAAGTGTGAGTTTTATTTGCCAAAAAAGTGCAGCATAAGTAACAACTTAACTTAACCTCCAGATTGGGCCGTACCGACGGAGGGAGGTCGGGTGAAGGATTTACAAATTTACAAAATTCTGTTGGTTTCTGTCGGTAAATTGGTAAATTTGGGACTCTGTCGGTCAAAACTGAAATTTGGCTTCTAAAAAAAAAATCCCTTCGTCGGTAAAAGTTGCTTTTTTCAGTTGCACTCCTACCCACCCACCCACCCACGCCTTCGTCGTTCGGTACGGCCC
This sequence comes from Hydra vulgaris, assembly GCF_038396675.1. NCBI lineage: Eukaryota > Metazoa > Cnidaria > Hydrozoa > Anthoathecata > Hydridae > Hydra > Hydra vulgaris. The sequence continues at coordinate 32,407,522 of NC_088927.1, forward strand.
TGCCTCCAGAACCTCTCAACATTATCACATAAGTACAAATATTTTTATCATTATTGGTTGTTCTTTATTTGTTACCATTGGTTGCTTTTTTCACTTAGTTGTTCATTTTATAATTAAAAGAACAATTAATTGAAAAAAGCAATCAATGATAACAACCAATAAAAATATTTTTAAGTTTCTGATTTTTTATGTAATTGCTACTCATCGATTTGCGTATTTCATTCTTTTCAATTGTGAGGGTAGAATGAGTTAGTTTTTTTTAATTAAATAAGGTTGTTTTTTTTGAGGTTTCTCAAAAAAAAGAAAAAAAAGACCTACAACTTAAAAATATTTTTTTTCCTAAAACAAAAAGTAAACGTTTTGTTAGTTAGACATTTTAAAACAAATGAAACAAATAAAAAATTAAGGTAACAAATTGTATAAATAATAGCATAATTACAAACCTAACTTTGTAGTTATGTTATTTTTGACTATTGGTTTGTTATGGTACTTCGCTTATCTATAGCAAGATAATCCGTTTATTTATTTATAACTTTTTCGTTTCCCTCTTTCCCCTGGAACAATGTATTACAAAACCTAAAGCGTGACGTACTTTGCAAACAACCTTTTAGCGTAAAAAAAATTGTATATTGTCACGAAATGATAAACACTACTTCATAAAAAATCTGAAGAAGAAAATCTTCCTCTCACGATACTTGAACTTTTCTTATATGATGGTTATAAAGCAAGTCTGTATAAAAATCTACCTAATTTTTATTTGCAAATTTTTCCCATGGCCAAATGAAACAAATTCATGGATTTATTTAATTTAAACTGTTTTATCCATAATTAAGGTTCGAACAATTTCATATAAAATAACTCTTATAAGCAAGAGAAAAAAATAGATTTGTATTCAAAGTTACCCCGCCATTTTTTATTTAAAATTATATATTATAATTACTTTATTATAAATATAAGGCCGGTTTACACTATTTTTTTTTTACTTCTGAAATATAGTTTTTTTGTTGATAACAAGTAAAAATTTATAACTTCGATTTTTTAATAAGCTCAAAAATTTATACACGCTGCCCCCTCCTTGTATTTAGCACGCAAGAGTATTGCATTTTCTAATTCTGAGGCAATAAGTAGACAAGTTATTATTGATAGCATCTTTTTTAATAATTTTTAATAAAACGTAAAACATAAGAAGAATATTGTAATTTATTAAGTTTTCCCAGGGATCTTTCGTACTCATATTTTCTTATAGATGAAAATCATTATAAATATGTAATTTAACGTAATGTAACTAACGTGTTTAGGTTAAATGTCATCACTGAAAACCCCATAAAAAAGTAAAAATCATAAACAGGCCACCCTAACATGGAATAAAATTTAAAAAAAAAGAAGCTTAAAATACACCAGCTTAATATTGAGGAACAATATACTGAACACCTATCAAAAATATATAAATGTAAGTAAGTTCAATACATCAAGACAAGATGTTAATATTTAATATAATAATATTTCAAACAATTATTTAATTTTGGGATCCTTGATGAACAATATTCAGCTTTTTTTGAAATGAGGTTCGCTTCGATTTGTTCCAAAGGTATACAAAAAATTGTAAGTAAAACATAAAATGCGCTTGCGACATTAACTTCGCTGAACGCTTGATTTTTTGAATATAACTATTAAATTGTTCACATATGGACGTGTTCACGTGAGACGAAGAAGTCAAACGACTGTATTTAAAGGCATTGGAACACTTATGTGTGTATCCATGAAAAATATCATGAAAGAATCTAGTCTTTGAAAAATACTGCGACTCTCTGTTTTTACAATACTCAGACAAATTGCAAGCAAAATCATAAAATAAATCGTCCGGAGCTTCCGGACAATGAGTATAAAGCGACGCTGCAGGATCCTTTCGACCTTCACTGCCTGGGATTACATGAAATCCATAACAATGACCATAAACTGGACAAAACCAAAAAAAAGCATAAGTTGTTCCTTTCTTTGAAACGGAAGGAAATTGTTTGTCGCAGTTCACATCTGGATGGTCATCAAAAACAAAATTTGTGCGATCTTCTTTATCTATAGTGAAATCGCGCATTCTTCTAATTTGACATCCATGTTGAGTAAAGTAATATGCGCGACCATACTTAGCTGGATTATAAGAATTTTCAATTATGCTGATATCTCCACATGGTTCATTGAAAGTATGAATGTTAATTATAGCTTTCGCAATATAATCAACCAGCATTGCTACATCAGAGCGTGGATTTCCATTTGACGAACAATTGACAGAATTAAGTATAAGGGACGACAATTCAGGGCAGTAATATTTAGATTTATGTACAAAAATTTTCACATCCTCAATAGAAATACTATTTTCTAATACCAACATCATAAAAGATGATACCTCGGAACAAAATCTATATGGAATTAGGGAATCCATTGATGCATCAGCTGCAAGTAATATAAAAAATTCTGCAAGTGCTGTTCTTTCTTGCTGAGGACAATCTATTCCAGTTATCATTCTGTTAAAAGCAGCTTTAGCATAAAGGGGTATAAAAAAATCTAAAGAGGCTTCTAAAAATAATACATCATGATTATCGCAACCATTCTTTATAGTTTCGCAAACAGTGCGGATAGATTTTCTTGCTTGTGCAAAATCTTTGGGGTCTTTTTCTTTGGTATTTGGAATGAAACAACGATCAAATCTGCGGAATGTTGTTTTTGAAACTTCTTCAATTTCTGAAGTCTCAATAGGTTTTACAAAGGTTTGCTTAAACCCAATACCAAGTTTCGTTCCATCACAAGCTAAAATGCGATTGTTGTCTCCACACATTGTGCACTGTTCTCGGAAGTCAATCCCCATGTGAGAAGTCCATCCAAAAAACCAATTAATAAAAACTGAATGTGACATAAATGGCAAAGTATTGCTGCACATACGTTTGTACCGATTACACATATTGGTAACATACCCGCTAAAAGTTTGACCACTGGTTTGAACCGAATCAACAAAGTCCCAACCAATTTCATACCCAGCGCATGTAGATGAGGATAATCGAAACACGCAATGCTCTGCACCATCCCAATACCTTATACATGACAGTCTGACACAACGTCGAAAAAAAATCTGCACTAGTATAACACCTCTGTCTGTATATAAATTGGATGTGCCATTCGGGAAAAGTTTTCCTTCTGGATAAGCATCGGTAGTCCATCCAGCCTAAAATATAACTCAATTAACCTAAAAGGTAATACAGTATCCTTTATTTAAAATGTTGCATAAATAATTTTAAAAATTGCGTGATATTACTGATATAATTAAAAGTAAAAACCTACTCCACATTCGCAAACACCATCGAAGGATAAACCGATTGATTATGTATCCATTGGATTCTTTTATTTAATTCTCCTACCAATCTTGGAGAAAATGGATCTTGATCCACTTGTTGTTTACTAGGTGCACTAAAGCCAAATTTCCATAAACCAGTCACATCATCAAATAAATCAATCCACTAGAAATACACTAATTATATTAAAAAAATAAAATAATTGAAAAATTGAAAAAGTAAAATTGAAAACTCTTATATTTCCAAACATCTTTTGGAATTTTACATGGATTTATTTATCATATATTTATTATATTATTATTATTCTCTTAATTTCATGAGATGACAGCAGACTTTGCTTACACTTTCACTTGTTAAGTATTTTAAAGCCCTTTTAGAGCCTTCATTAACCGTGCACGAAGAGTTGTGACATTGAACAACTCTCCTATTACTACCTGAAACCTTATAAATAGTAACAATAGCTACTGATTGATTTTCCACAACAGAAAATTTATTGACATTAAGTCGTGATGGTAATTCAATAACTGGAATTGAAGAAAACTTGAGCCCTTCATTCATCACAACAACATTTATATAACACGTATCAGTTGATGCTGGCTCTACAAATGGAGCCAACAGAGAAAAAAGGCTTTTTAACAAACGGACATGCAGGCAATAATTTACAACAGTAGCATCTACATGGCTGCTTGAAATTGAAAATATCTTGCATGAACAATTATAAATTGGAGACAAAGTTGAACTTGTGACACTGATATGAATGAAATCATTGCACTAAGTATAACCAATGAATTATTTTTTTTTGTGAAAATTAAAAAAAATTGGTATTTACATTTTTTAAAGGTACTTGATATAAAAATAATAAAAAATTACAATAAATTTACTTACAAGGAAATCACCAGTATCAGAATCATAGTCTTTCATTAAAACTATATGTGTGGCTTCATCTATATATCTCCATTTTAAAACACCATGATTGAACAACTGTCCACAATAATATTGAAACAAATTTAATTGAACAGACGATGTGTTCTGCAAAAAAGGCAATTTATCTGTTGAATATTGGAGTTCTTCAACTTCATTACTGCTAATAATTGGTGATGACATGTCAATAGATATTTTATTAAAAGGCCTTTTACGATGCCCATAAGTTTTACCTAAAAATTAAAGTTTCCAAACATCAGTATATATATATATATATATATATATATATATATATATATATATTATATATATATATATATATATATATATATATTTATATACATATACATATATATTTATTTATACATATATATTTATATATACATATATATTTATATATACATATATATTTATATATACATATATATTTATATATACATATATATAAATTCAAATAAATTTATAAACAAATTTAAATTAAATTATTGACATTCCATTCCTGTTCTACAAATGTTAAATTGTTGTAATATTTATTGATATTTATTTTTATAGGTTGTAGTTAAATGTTAGCATTAATTATAAAACTTACTTTGTTTCTTATCACATGGTACAACAGCATCAATTTTACCCATCGAAACCTCTGAAATTTGTAAAAAATAAAATAAAGTTAGTAAAACGAATAAGTTATAGATGGAGTCAAATTTGTTTTCTCATAATTTAAAGTTAACAAAGTTTTGTTTGATAAAACTTACTTTTTTCCTTAGCATATGGGATAGTTATATCATTTTTACCCAAAAGAACCTCTAACAATGCTAAGACTATTTTGCCAGGATCTTCACGATAACAACATGCCTAAGAAATAAAAATCTGAAAACCTAAATAAATAAATAAAAATCTCAATTATCAATTGATTATCAAAATAAAATGAAAATCTTAAAATGAAGAGAGATTTTAACATTTATAGAAAAATTCATAATCTTAGTATACTTGTATGATTCTATTTCTTGGGGAGGCAGGAACATATCTAGTACAAGTTGGTAATCTTTGCTCAAACTTTACATTAGTGGATATCTGATTGCACCAGCTCCAGAAATGATCATTCGGTATAGATGTTAAAATGTAAATTTGCTCTTCTAAAGTCAAATTGTTTGATTGCTCTAATTTATAGCTAAATACTTTACCATTGTCATCTCTGACACAACGATAATCCAACAAAAGCTTTTCCCAATAATCATTTTCACCATCAGAATAAAGAAAAAATCTAAATTAATGGTACAAAATAATAGACACTTCAACAGACTATTTATTAAAGTTAACTTAACTAATTTAATAATTTTAAAGTTATTTAAAAATAAAATTAATTTAGTAAAAATGGTGCAATGTTTTCACACAACACAAAACAATAAAAGTAAAATGAATCAAATCTATGTCACCTTTTATTATCAGATGCATTGGATGTGGACCATTTCTGGATTTTGTACATTGAATAACACAATATAAATAAACATTTGCTGCTTTTTGATTCAATGTGTGGCTTAATTTGATTGAAAAGTTTTTGAATACTACTTTTGTTATTTGAAATTTGTCTGTCATAAAACTTATTTTTTGAAAAAATTGGTGTTTTTCTTCCTAATAATAAAATTAAAAATTGTATACATAAATGTATGTCACTGTCTCTCTCTTTATATACAAAAAAAGAATACACACATAAGGTCGGCGATATTTTACCGACCTCTTTTCTATTTTTTATGGTTAAACCAATGTGAATAAATGTTTTTGCCTAATTAAAACAGTTTAAAGTCGGAATATATATAAATAGATATATAGAATACATACATACATACATATATATATATATATTTTTTTTTAAAAAAATTAAATACCATGTGGTTTTTGCTTTTGATAAAGGTTATCTTGCCTTTTTGAATGGGATTCTACATCTTGACTTGTGTAAACTTGATAGGGAAGAACTGAATTAATTTCAAATTTTACTTTTAATTTTGCATGAATGAGGTTATGATAACATCCACTTAAACTACCAAACTCAAAATATCTGGCAATATAATTGGCACCTTCAGCAGATGGTAAAGAAAATAAAACACAATACAATAAACAATCACTTGAACCAGAAGATGCTAGTGAAAGAAAGTTGTCCTCTGTCTTGAACAATGGAGATTTACCTACCAAAAATTCAGATTCCATTATTTCTGTTGTTTCAATGATAGCTTTTATACCATCTGAACACTTATTTAGATTGGAAATCATCACTTCTAAATTGGCTTCCACTAAATTGTTCAAAATATAATTAAATATGCTTTGCTAAAACTCAAAATATAACTTATTATATAGAGTATGTCGTTAGTAGCTTAGTTATTTACTGGTATAATATTTATATCAGATAATCATAGTAGACAATGTAAGTTACAAAACTGACAAGGTGTTGCTACTATTATAAACACTATTTTATTGTATATACTGTTGTAAAATATTGGACTTAAGTATAAGCCTTAATACAAAATTAAATATTATTATAATCTACAATAAAATAGTAGCACGTCATTATTGCAAGAAACTTTATAAAACTTTTTAAATTTTTTCAAATAACAAACTTTTGCTATTTGAAAATAAATCAAATATAAATACTAACTTTTAATATCTTCACTTTGAAACGCTCTTTGAGAAAGTAAATAAAGTATAATGAAGTCTAAAATCACAAGATCAACCTAATAATCACAAGATCAATGTATATATTATTTTCACCTTTAAAAACATTTAGGGCCTTAGTGAGGCTGGTTACATTTAATAGGCTATTAATTAAATATTATACTACATTATCAATGTAGTACATAAATATTATAATAAAGATCTTATCAAATATATTGTATACTGTAAAATAATTTAATTAAAATATTTTTTAAATATAATCAATCAATAAATAATATACTTTAAAATATAGATTCAAGGTTATTTACAAATAGTAAATTAACAATATTAATGAAACACCTAATGTTATATATATGTATTATATATATATATATATATATATATATATATATATATATATATATAAATATATATATACATATATATATGTATATATATATATATATATATATATATATATATACATATAAATATATATACATATATACATATATACATATATACATATATACATATATACATATATATATATATATATATATATATATATATA
>NC_088927.1:32417500-32420000 GCF_038396675.1 Hydra vulgaris
CCAATCAAACAACTAGAAATCTATGATCAGGAAATTGTATGTTTATACCCTCCTATCTTAAGATTGTTTTGAGCCCTGGTAATAAAAATAAGCAAACAAGATGTTTTTAAGACTTAAATTTCATCCTAACTACTGATTAAAAATCTTTGCAAGGTAACCATCCTAACTACTGATTAAAAATCCTAACTACTGATTAAAATCCAAACTACTGATTAAAAAGTTAAAAACCTAACAACAAACCCGTTGCTATGGCGGTAATTAAGGAAGTCTGAAAACTAAGGTGCACTGAAACATAATTACTTAAAAAATTAAATTAAATTACATGTAAGAGTTTTCATATTACCAATCTCTGTTAAATTCTGCATCGAAATCAAATTTAAAAAATTTTGTAATTTTTTTTTATTTTTGTGGGGGTCTGCTACCTTAAAGGTTGAAAATTTTGTTGTATTTCATCAGGCGGAGATGTACTTGATTCACGGGGCTAGGGAGTGTGGCATATCTTGATTCATTTTAATTAAAAAACGGATCATATAAATCATCGTTTTAATCACACTTAATCAAGTACATCTCAGCTTTTAATCCTATCAGCAAACATCGATATGCTCATTATTTTTCTATACTCTTCATTATCTTAAGTTTACAAATTTTATACGCACCTGTCAAATTTTATTTAAAAAACAATTAGATCCTCTTATTGGCAGCAGAAGCATCAGCACGTCTAATAAACTTTAAAGATCGTTATACTCATGTTAGACCTCTTTTATTGGAAATGAATGTTATTAATATGTATCAACTAAATGTTTTTAATGTTCTTTGCTTTATGTAAAGCGAAAAACATAACTCAAAATTTATAGGCAACAAAACCGAAAAACAATTTGACCTAAGAAATGACAATCTTATTCATCAACATTTTTCTCATACAGATTTTAATGGTATTATTTTGTGAACGGTATTATTGTAAACAGTATGTTATTGTATTCTTTAAATACCTGGTTAAATTTTTATTATATTTTTAAACGGTTTTTGGTGACAGGATCTTACGATCCTCTTCGAGTTTACGTGTTCTTAACTTTTTATATACAACGGCATTTTACCAGAATATATAGTAATAAGGACAAACAAAAAGAATATATATATATATGTATATATATATATATATATATATATATATATATATATATATAATATATATATATATATATATATATATATATATATATATATATATATATATATATATATATATATATATATATATATATTAGGGGTGCACTGATGCATCGACCATTTAGCCGATGCATCGGCATCGGCCTTGATAACCATTGGCCAATGCCGATTGTTTTGAAATTTTTGAAATTTTATTTTCGATTCTGTGTTTCTATATATCCAAACATAGAATTACGCCATAAACATAAATACAATGTATAAGTCTAACTTATTAATAATAAGTTATTATATAGGCATATATGCAACCACTAAACTAAAAATTTTTGAGTGCTATTAACAGGGCTCTCTACTTTTTTAGAGTTTTCTTATAATTTAGTACATTAATTATATAACTTATGGATCCAAAACTCTACAAAGAAGTTTAAAATCAAGAAATGCACATTTAAAAAATATAAACATAAAATATAACATATTTAAAACATAATAGACCAACTTGCGTCATGTTAAAAATAAATATAAATTTTTATTATGTTATGAAAAGTAATAAAATATGTTATATAAAACTGTGAATCTATTATTAGTAATATTATTTTTTTGTTTTCGTTTCTCCAAAAAATTCCCAATTCGCATGCACAAAAGCTGGATTTTCTCCATGTTCTGCAGTTAGTCGGGACCGTGTCGATTCATAAATATTTCCCCCAGTACTAAACAATCTTTCACTGAACACAGAAGAAGGCGGAGCTCCTAAATATTTTTAGGCAAGGTATGAGAGGTCTAAAATATTGTTGCTACTAGGGTGTTTCTTTATACATGTATTTTTGTAATTTCCCCACCATTTATATGGACATTCTTTTTGATGCAGATTAGGCAGTGATAATTAAAAGTGTATTTCATCAGTTCTAAAAGAAACGTAAGTAAACAAAAAATATAAAAACTAAACTAAAATGTAAAGTACGAATTTTTATTATTAAAAGTTGTTAAATATTAATGAATATTAGTAATATTATTTTATTTCATTTTATTTTTTAATTTTTATTTGTTTATGATAATTTAGAATTTAGTTTTATCTATAATAATTTATTATAAATTAGAAAAGAACAAAAAGTTAACAAAGTTCTTATTTAAAAAAATCATTTTAACTTACGTTTTTTCCTTTTTCTCTAAATAAATTTGTGCCTCTGTTGAAAGTTTTTTACAGTTCTTTACTTTTGTTGATTTTGTTAATTCAGTGTCAAGAGGTGCTTTTGAAACTTGATAGAAATTGTATATGTTTTCTGCCATTTTTAATTTTTCGAGTGGAGAGCTAGGTTCTTGGGTTGATTCAGATGAAGTT